>NC_045176.1:14783232-14924191 GCF_900700415.2 Clupea harengus
AAACATACATGTGTGATAACATGTAATTTACCTGTGAGTATAGAAAGAAAACAGAGAAAAACCATGGTGGTATATTTTCTATAAAAGGAATATCACATGGAAGCGATGAAGTCTCTGCCACATAAAGAGAGTGAATCAATAGATGTCAAACTGATATCCTGGCTCCCCCCTTAACTAGACTGTATCAGCTGTGAAATGTCCACTATAAAGGCAGTCACTAGATGGTAATACAATAACTTTGAACAAACCTCTTTATCTCACTCACTAGCTCTTATTTCAGCACTGGACTGACTTTTGGATATTAACAGATAAACCAAGAGAGCCATGGACTGCACCCTGTAGATTACGGGTTTTATCCAGACTGTAGGCTTGAGGGTACAGTTGTACCAGTCTGAGTCTGACCCCTACCTCAGCTGAAGAGAGCTGCATTAAACTTGACTCTCGTTGCTGATTTTCTCAGAGGTTTGGATCAATGTATGACCTCCCATCTTGCACTGTTAGGAATAAACAGCTCAAACTGGGGAGATGAACCCTCATGCTGGTGATGCCACTGCAGGTTTCTCACCGAAGAGACACTGCAGGAGAAACTTACTCTGGAACACTTATCTGTGTTGACTTAAACGTGGTTTGAAGTAATAAGAGGTCAGGTTTTTTTTTTTCTGGAAGAATTAATTCATCTCAACTCTTTAAAAAGGAAATGGATTTACAATCAGTTTCAAACATTATTAGCAAAAAAACGTTCTACTGTTACATTAAGGGGATTAAAGTGCATCTTAAATCAAATCACTCTCACCCACATGGTTGCAGATTAAACAGACGATCATTTAAATTACGTCATTAGTGGTCTTTCTACTTTCATGCAAACTTCAGCATTTTACTTTTGCATTCATGAGCAAAGTCTTAACGGAATTCAAGTGTTTCTTTATTACAATGACAACACAATTTGTTCATTACAGACAACTGTCAACAAAAAGAGGCCCCCACTGTGGTGTTTCTGTTAAGCTGAGACCCATATCTCATCAGCTAGTCTGCAGGATTAGACCAACTTATTTAACACCACTATACAGTCATAAGAACAGGGTTCTTTGACAATAAAGGTTTCACCTAAAAATCTCTGAAACTACGTATATGTGAAGCATGCATGTGTGTTTTAAGTACAAAGATGTTTATACTGCCCTTCAAAACCATCAGAGTTTGTTTTATTTTCTTAGTTTTGAAATCTTCAGGCATTCAAATAACAGGTGTAACCACGATACCTCAGTTTGCCTTGAAACCTCAGATTGTGGCTAACTGATATTATACCAATAAGGAAATGACTTTGATCTCTCTCATTAAAAATGTTTCGGTTTGCCTCTGAGTTTTTGTACAGCATTTCAGAGACTTTGTATCACTGTGCTAGCCTCAGAGCACAGTAGTAGAGAGCCGTGTCTGCCAGGGTCAGGACTTTAATATGGAGCTCAGTGGATGTCTGTGATGTTGTGGAATCAAATCTTGGATCAGGGATGTGTTCATAACTACCACTATAACTTCTTGCACCTTTATATAACAAATACTGAGGTGCCTGTCCAGGATACTGCCTGTACCAGTAAAGAAAAACATAGCTGCTGCTCGTCTCATAAGAGCATTTGAGTGTTACAGATTCCTCTTCACTCTGAGTGACGCCCTTCTGCTCAGGAGAGACTTGGTCAGCAGTTACACCTTCAAAACAGAAACAAAAGTCAGAATCATGTTAAAACATATCTTTAGAAAAGAAACTGGTATAATGCTACAAAGTATCAAGTTTAGGTATTCAGCATTTATTTAGTGAAATGTCCTACGCTACTACTCTGTGCGCATGTGTCTGGGTGTGAGCGTTTGTGTGTGTGTGTGTAGCCCTAGATGTGTAAAACATTTGAAATAGATTACCTGTTGTCATAATGAGGATCAGTAATAGTAGTGTATCCATGAGGAATATATAGTATTCAGTGTTGTTGCTCACAGTCCTCTAAGCTGCTACTGTGTGTAGCTGTGTAGACCTCACTGAAGGAGTTCCTGCTTTGAGGAGTCCTCTATGTCACACTGCAGATGTCCCTCCCTGCAGCATTTTATGCAACATAGTTATTCCCCAGGAACATAGTAGGCTAATTCTGAAGCATCGAATATGAACATTAAATTGAATAGAATAATAATAATAATTGAAATGATTGAAAGGTTTTTAAGCACCATAAATAGGGGTGTGAATCTCTCATGAAAAAGACGATCCGATTCGTATCTCGATACATGGGCACGATACGATACAAGAAAAGATGCATGTTGATAAAAAACAATTCAGTACGATTCAGTGCGATTCGATGCGATGCGATTGAATGCGATGCGATGTAGTTCAATAATTGAAAACGCTGCGTTGTGAGGAAACAATGGACCTAATTCTCGAACATTTTCTTAAGTGTCTTCTTAAATATCTTCTTACCAACTTCGAAAGACCAATCTCAGAAAAGATCTCCGCCGGATTCATGAACGCCTGAAAATGTGTTCTTAAACTGCCAAAGTTTTCTTAGCTGTGCACTGATTGTTTAATTGAACTCGCTTTCTCATGCACCTGAACTTGCATACAGAAACGCCCCACCAGCTCCTTATAAGGGCATGCTATTGCAATGTGTGCACACTCCACAGGCAACGTGGAAGCAACTTCAGACTTATCAAAATCATGTCAAAGCGAGCACCGGTAAACCCAGACCTTATTTCACCGGTGCAGAGGTGGAGGTACTGTTGCAGAATGTAGATGTGTCCATTGTATTCCACTATGGCTATATCCACACGATTGAGTTTAGTGCTTATTTATTTATTCACTGCCATTTGCAGTGTTCGTATAGTTCTTTTATTTATTTTAGGACATCACGATGCCTCGATCTCGGAATCATGACTATAAATGTTAAACATAATTGTTAATGATACAAATATTCTCCTAATTATTATTATTATATGTAGCAAGTGGGCAAGTAGTAATAGTTTGGTGCCTTCTCCCTCCCCTACTCCAGTTGCACAGTTACAGTTTCTTCACACGTACACGTGGGAATGCGTTGATCCAACGGATGGCGGAGGAGGAGTCTGGCGCATGAGGTTGTGTTGATAACAGAGACGTTATAGTGAGATTGACAGGTCTACAAACCATTCATGCCACTAGCAAGCTGTTTACCTTGTGAGTAGTAGCATGCTAACATTTGATAGGTGGCTCAGACACCTCGCAAATCCTATCAGACGTATTTTTCAGTTACAATAAAGGGTTTTTTACAGTGTACAGTGTCTATTTCTCTGTAACTTTTAAAAAATCTAAGCAAAAAAAAGCAAAACAAACAACTTTTAGGTACAAATACGACCATCTACGGAGTTTGGTCCGCCATCTTTTTTTTTGAGCTTCGCGCTCTTGATTGGCTAGCGCCTGTGCTGTCAGTTATGCATTAAAGGCAATTTGATTGGCTGACGCATGCGTTGCCTCTCGCATGAAACGCATGAAACGCAACGCAACCCAACGGAGCCACAATTCAGTTTGGCAAAGGATGACATCACCCCATTCAAAGTGAATGGGGATCCGTCAACCTTGACGGATCAACGCATTCCAACACGTACGTTTGAATGGCAGCTTAGTCTCTCTCTGTCTCTCTCTTCCTGTCACACAGCACTACGTCACTAATTGGGGAATGGGATGCGATTGATTAGGCTACCTGACGTATTACCCTCAGGCTTATGTATAGACACCCGGGGTCCTTAAGCCGGTATCTTGTTGTCAACACCACTGGGGTACGTTCGTCGTAGGATTGAAGCTAAGTTAATCAATTGGCCTTTTAGCCCGTTAAGATTAGCGAGCTGATTGAGAACAGCAAATATCGGTTCGTTAACGGCTGACCCGCATCCTAATCATGTGGTTAATTTCAAGCAGGCTAAAGTTATCATGGCGTTTGCGCGTGCACGTCCTACTTCAAAAGGCAGGAAAGGTCGATCACCAAAACCATGATTTTCTAACGGTATAATGGTTCTAAACTCAAAGAAAAGGGCTCTTTTTTCTCCGCTGGCGAGTAGGAGATGAACATGAACGCTTATGAAGAATACAAGACCATAATCATGGCAAAATTCAACACCACCACCGCTGTGAGAGCAAGGTGTGTTGGGATGTTTATAGGGTGATATCTATGTATGAATACCTGACGGCAAGTGTCAGCTGGTACAGAGGTTATCTCTACCGGTTTGAATCTGCATGGTTGCTAGTTCAAATCCCCTCACCTCCTTCCTCGATGTAGTTTTACATTTCCTTGGAAGTCGCTTTGAATAAAAGCGTCTGTTAAATGACTAAATGTATTAATAACAAATACAATAAATTGAAGCAGTGAAAATAAATTGTCTGTATTTCTCTCTATTCTTATCATGAGTCCACCGTAATCATTTTCTACAATAATGATATGCTATGGTGTACTAATAACACTCATATAATTATGAGTGCTTTGTTCTCCGCATCACCGACACTACAAAAATGTACCACTCGCAAAAAAGCGCAAGACAGTCAATGTGGTGTTTGCAATAAATGACTCGAGAAGGTCTTGTAAATTAATGATTCCTTGTCGGCTGAATCGGTAGCGCTCATACAAGAATAATGGATCTTGGCGATCGCAAAGAACTCTCTCCCTCCGCTAATCTAACTCTAATATCAGTCCTTGGTCAATGGGATCCCTCCTTTTTCCGGGGGTGTGGCAAGCTTATCCAGCTACACTTAAGTTAGCCTGCCCTGGAGCAGGTTAGTGCTAATTGATATGTAACTATGGTGATTTATCAAAAGTTGCTTCCACGAACCAAAAAGAGGGGCGTTTTTTATCTTAGCCTGAAAATTAGCTCGCTAAACTGTTTAGCGAGCTACGACGAATACCCCCCTGGTTCTGGGGCTGTGTAGCAGAGTCATGGGTGCTGCGTGAAATCTACAGGTATGTCTGAGCAAGGGTTTTCTTTAAGTTCTTCCGTCACTGATGACTAGCTGGCTAAGTGGCTACTTGTTTAACTATTGTATAGGAGGTCAGACGTTGGCAGATCCGCTGTATGTTGATGTGCTTGATGTGTGTGTGGGGGAGTGACGCCGTGTTGTTGTTGCGTAACAAAAAGATGGCCGCTGAGTGAGTGAGAAAGATTGAGCTGATGTTTGCTGCTCTTCCCTGTGGCGTTATCTTTTTCTTCTTAGGCAATTTAATCTCTTCGTACTAATAATCTGACCAAGTTAATTTGGATATAACCATATATCATCTGTTCATTTGATCTGGCTGTAGAAAAATGCAAATCTGAGGCCTTCTTGACTAACTTTGTCGAAGACACCAAACAATGGAGGAGTTTTCTACTCAGCTGAAAAATCTAGGGGACTCTATAATGCTGATCAAATCAGATCTCACCTCTCATATTGATGCAAAATTTGACCAAATCTCCTCAAACCTAAATGGCATCGTAAACTCCATTTCCACTCTGGGTGAACATGTGGCTATACTTGAGCAACGTGTAGGAGCTAACGAGGACAATCTTACAGATCCGTGGAAGAAGATCATTCAGCTGGAAAAGGCTAATGTTTACCTAGTTGACAAAGTGGACGATCTAGAAAATCGGAGCAGATCATGCAATCTCCGTTTTATTAAAGTTCCAGAGGCGTCTGAGGGCCGTGACATGCTGGGATTCATGTCCAGTTTCATCCAACAACTCCTGGGCCATGACAACTTCCCCACTCCGCCAGCTATCGAGAGGGCACATAGAACTCCCACTGTCCGTCAGGATGAGAGATCCAATCCGAGACCTATCCTGATTAAGCTGGCTCACTTTCAGGATAAAGTAAAAATTCTCCGGCTAGCTCGAGAGAAAAAGGAGCTGCTATTCCACGGGAGCCGTGTCCTCATATTCCCTGACTACAGCGTGGAACTGGCTAGGAGACGTCGGGCTTTTGACCCAGTTAAACGTCGGCTACGTGAGCGCAATCTTAAATTTGCCCTCCGGTATCCCTGCACATTGAGTGTATGGGTAGATGGCAAAGAGCATCAATTCCGTGACTCCACAGCTGCTGAAACTGTCTTCATGGCGTCAAGAGACTCCTCCACAACTTCTCCTTAACTCTACGGTATGATCCATAAGGACATTTTTTTTGTAAATAAGATTATAGATGTTATAATTCAATGGCACATATGGCAGCTGCTATAACTTTTGTTGTCTTATCATTTGTTTTGCTTACACACAGCAGTCTCTCTTTTATTTCTGCCGTAAGTGGCATGTTTTCCTTTTGTTGATGCCATTAAATGACCACATAGCATCGTAAATTGTCGTAATGCTGTAACTGTTGTAATATGATTAAATATATTCATTATTTCTGCCATTGTGATTCTGTGTCTGCTCGGGCCACATATTTATTTATTTCTCTGCTCTGAAGCAAACATAGCTCGTTATAGAGGTGGTTTTGGCTCACTCACCAAAACCTGGGCCTAAGGTACCCATGGTCAATATATTGACCTGGGTGTCTATCTTATTTTTTGGAGTGTGTGACTGTTATATGTCATGTCTGTTACACTTGTCTGTATGTTGCACTGTAATGTTTCTTGTTTTGGATTTTGTCCCTGTTTGCGTGTTTGTCTGTTTGTTTGTCTCGTCAGCTTGTCCAGCTATAATTAACTGTAAATCTGGCATACCTGTGCTCTGAAACCTCTTGTCTTGGATCTGCTCTGTACTATTACATATATTCAGGGATAGTAGAATTATAAAGCTTAATTGTCAAACTGGATAGTGTTAAAGGGCTGAAAATTATCCATATAAATATTCCAAATATCCAAAAATTGATTTACTTCGAGTTTGGGTCAACCAGTATAAACCTGACATCATTACTTTATCTGAAACATGGCTAACTAATAAAATCTCTAATAATGAAATTGAACTGACTAATTATGTCTTACATAGAGCAGATAGAGGCTTATGGGGTGGTGGTGTAGCCACATTTGTGCTATCTAACCTTGCCTCTGAGGTAATTACTCCAGAGATAGAACCGTCAAATTTTGAGTGTCTTTTTGTGAAAGTTATTCTTCATGAAAACAAGTATATAACTATCGGTAATATTTATAGACCGCCATCTGCTCCTGCTGACTCTTTTGATTGCATGATTTCTACCATAAATTCGATCTCCTGCAAAAATGAAATCGTTATTTTGGGCGACTTTAATAAAAACTGGCTCGACAATTCATCCAAAAAAATAAAAAGCACGTTTGGAAATCTGAATCTAACTCAGCTAATTAACGAGCCCACTCGTGTTACTCCCCTTAGCGAATCCTTGCTTGATTGGATATTGGTGTCACATCCACAAAGATTCTTACAGTCAGGGGTTTTATCAGACTGCATGAGTGATCATTCAATTGTGTATTGTATTTGGAAAATAAAATTTCCTAAACTAATTAAAATAAGACAGTATAAGAAAATGAATGTAAATAAGTTTAGCGAGGACTTGATTGCAATTAATTGGGATAGGTATCAACTAATACCAGATGTTCAAAATGCTTGGAAGTTTTTTTTATTCAGAAATAATTCCTGTTATAAATAAGCATGCTCCCTTTAAAACAGTCAAAGTTAAAGGAAGGCATCTGCCCTGGGTATCCTCTGACCTTATAAGTATTTTCAGACAAAGAGATAACTCCTGGGCCAAATTTCGTAAGACCAAGGATCCAGTTGACTGGGAACAGTACAGACACCTGAGAAATAAAAGCAAAACTATGACCAGAAATGCTAAATCTAATTATTTCAAAGAATCTCTTGATCATGACTTCAAAAACCCTAAGCAATTCTGGAAAACAATAAAATCAGTAACTAATGTTTCAGATAAACCTCCCCTTAATCAGATAAGGAACAACAATATCATATTAAAGGATTCATTCTTGATTGCTCAGGCATTCAATAACCATTTTTCATCTGTCTGTTCTGCTCTTATATCTAACCCTTCGTCTAGCGATGCTTTCAAAATTGTAAGCCCTCCCCGTAATAGTTGCGTTTTCTCATTCAGAAAAATTACACCAGCTGAAGTCCAGGATGCAATTAATGAGCTAAAGGTTAGTAGTGGGCCCGGCCTGGATGGCATTGAATCGAAATGTCTTAGGCTTTCATCTCATGTCCTTATGTTCCCTCTTTATGTTCCTCTAGCCTATCGGCCTATGTAGCCTATGTATAGGTGACATTTATTTAGTGTGACCCGCAGGCTAGAGTGGATTTTTTTTTTTTTTTTTTTTTTTTTTTTACTTTACTTCCAGTCCATGTGTCTCCCTCCCCCCTCCACAGCTAATAGCCTCGGTGTTGATAAGGCCCATTAGTAACTTACCCTGGATAGCCGGTCTCTGTAGTTTTTCTCACTCTAGTAGCCTACAGAGATTGCAGTGTGCATGTAGTTTGAACTCTTAATTCCTTCTCACATATCATCTGTGTCTTGCAGTGCATTTTCCCTGAATTTAAACACGTGTTATTTAGTGTGCACAAGATCACGTGTGTTATAAGAGAACTGGCCTGACATCAGTTCTCCTAGTGGCCCATTGCTGAGGTTCCCCAGTCCCCATACTGTGTCTATGTATTTTTTTTATTATTATTATTCCTTTATCTGGTGACCAACCAACACCACTGTAATATTTATTAATAAAGATTCTTTTTATACTTTCTCAAAAACTGTGACAATAGCGTTATTGAGTTCCCCTTGCTCCGATATAATAATTAAGCCCACTTCAATGGGTGGCGTAGTCAACTGTTCCCGAGAGGGCGCTACATATAATTATTTAAATCCGAGGATGTCACCCTGCCCACCCACTGCCATATACCTCACTAGCAGAGACAAGCCTAATTTATGGTTATGCGTTTTCAGAGAAACGCAGGGACACGCACGCGCAAGAGCCCCTTGTGTGCTTTTTTTTACCCCTTCTTGCATGCTTGCGTGCGTCGACCAATTTTTCTAACTTTGCGTCAAAAGCTACGCAAGCCTCACGCAGCCCGCAAGGCTGTGATTGGTCTGCTAAATACATCCTTTCCGGAGTCTCACATTTCCGGTTTCATTCCCCATAATACCGCCATTTTTAAAAGCCAATTATGAATCAGCAAGAATAGTGTTT
Source organism: Clupea harengus (assembly GCF_900700415.2). Lineage (NCBI taxonomy): Eukaryota > Metazoa > Chordata > Actinopteri > Clupeiformes > Clupeidae > Clupea > Clupea harengus. The sequence goes on from NC_045176.1 coordinate 14,792,352, forward strand.
CCGGTAGAATGTGGATCAGGCCGAATTTTTCTGTCCGAGCTCGGCCCCCCGTCCGACAGAGTAGTGCTCGAGCCCGATAGCTATTCAAATATATTGTCCGAACCCAACCCGAGCCCGACGGAGTCAATGTCTCAACTGTTCATACTAATGACACATTTATGTACGTTTTTTTATGAATAGCCTGCAGACCGTCTCACAAGCTTCTTCTTGTTGATTAGGAACAAACATAACAGAAGAGGTCTGAAGATATGAGCACCTTTACAACCCCTCCTTAAACACTTATAAGGACGCTCAAATGACCGCAAATTCATATTTGTCAAACGCGATAAAAGATACTGCTCTGATATATTCCCATTCCATAATGAATATTCTGTTAAGATCAAAGGTTTGTTTCGACATAGCGTGATATTTCAGATGATAGAACAGTTGAAATGAATGCAGAATCCTTTCAGACCACAAAACAAATTAAAATCGATTTATTTACGACTGGTTTAGCCTGAAGTCCTGTTGTAAATTTGACCTAACGATAAAAGTACTTTATGAATCGGATGATTAAAGATGAGACATGAAGGGTGTCACTTATATATCTGCAAAGAAATCCACATAAATTGCAACATACTACCTTCTCAGAGGCTAAGTCCGACGACAGTTGTGTGGTATGCCACTGTGTTGACATAAAAAAAACTTTGACTGCAACTGTTTGGAGAGAACATATTCATTTTCGACCACTTGTTAGTCATGTCATCCATTCATATCGATGTGAATCAATCAATACTAATAAAACTTTAGCTGTGATGTGTTTTTGTTTAATTCTGCCTCCCCAACTTAACCGTAGGAGGAAATTGACAGGGTGGTTTGATAGAATGGAGCCCGGTCCGCTCATATACAAAAGCTAACAATAACGTGAAGTGGAGTTAACTTGCTGCCAACACCATTGTATTACAAACACTGACAACACAAACACATAATGAGAAGGTACACCTGGCGATTCTCACGCCTTTTATATTTCACCTTTGAATAATGTAACTTATAAACACGTCTGTTAGTGCCATTTTCCATATTGTAATTCAGATTTAGACATTATATTATTTAAATTCATATTTAGTGATTGTTCATTATAGTGATTGCATAATTGTATTTATAGTTCGCATTTCAGTTTAGAATATGTTTTAGTGCACATGCATTGCATTGCTTAGAATAATCAGAGGTGAGCTTTGACGTAGTGAGCTTGCGCATTTATGTATCAACTGTCAGATTTGATGTATCAACGGTCAGATTCGTTTCATTGTTTCAGAATTCAGTAAAAGACGGAGCGAACACACGGTTTTTCTACGGTTGTTAAAACACATTACACGCGTAGACTCGTTCTTTCCGTCCAAGAGTGGTTAAATTAATAATTATGTTAAGAAATATTTACTGATAACAAGAAGGGAACTTTAGCCACTACAACGTCGTTTTAAAGCGCTGTGGGTGTCCTTAAAAGATGTGTCAATAAACCAACTTCTGCATCATGTGAAGCAGACACGTTGACTTCACTACTATAAATATGGAATGTTCAATGCCTTATCGCGCTGGTGTGTCAGAGCCCGAGTATGAATTCTAAATATTTTTCCGAACCCGTCGGAAAACGTGAGGAGATATTTATAGAGATATTTATACAACCCCAATGATCAACAACTCCATCTTCCGTCTTGCACACGGATCGATCAGATGTAGCGACCGGAGCAAAGTTATGTTACTGTAACGTTGAACTCTTTGCAACCAGTGTGGATAATAAATCCTCGGGCCAAATCAAGTTGCTATTAATTTGCTCATCAACCGCAGACAGAAGGGAAAGGGAGATAACCCCGGAGTTAAGAATATAGAACACTTCGGCTCTGGAGCAGTAAACAAAAGTCTCCCCTGTAATCTCCGACTACGATTAGCAGGAAAGGTTAACAACAGGCTAATTAATACACTAACAATACAATATTTCTTAGTTTGAGTGTTGTTGTTTAGTGCGATGGGGGGGTAAATCTCCCGTTCATCGCGTCCATTCCCGCCCACCTGTCACATCTCTGCGCCCCACACTTTGAGAAACGCTGGGGTATGTGGACAACGCGTTAGCTACAGGGTGGGTGTGGTAGAGCGAGAGAGAGAGAGAGAACGGTGATGCACATGGATAGATCTGATATAGTGACCGGAGCAAAGTTATGTTGCTGTAATGTTGAACTCTGTGCAACCAGTGTGGAGAATAAATCCTTGGGCCAAATCAAGTTGCCAGTTATTTTCTCATCAACCGCAGACCGAAGGGAAAGGAACATAACCCTGGAGTTATATAGAGCCCTGGAGTAAAGAATATAGAACACTTCGGCTCTGGAGCAGTGAACAAAAGTCTCCCCTGTAATCTCCGACTACGACTAGCAGGAAAGGTTAACAACAGGCTAATTAATACAACACAATACTTAATAGGCTAATTAATACAATATTTCTTTGTTTGAGTCTGGTTGTTTAATTTGATAGGGGTGTATGTTATTTACTTTGTTTTCTATAAAGGAAGGCATTGCAACGGGGAAATCTCCTGTTCATCATGTCCATTCGTGCCCCACCTGTCACGTCTCTGCGCCCCACACTTTGAGAAACGCTGGTGTACACCATGTACACATATGCTTAAAACGCCCGCCACGAAAGACTCAAGATGACTGTCCTTAAACATTTTAAGTTTTCCTGTCAGAATTGAATATTTATGAATATACAGCACCCCATTCAGGGCCTCATTTACTAACAGAATTGGGCCCACTTCGGCGCAAATTGCGGGTAAAGACATACGTATTTATAAAGGCGGCACACTTGAGTAAAAACGCAGATTGCCTGTTGCTGGGAGGGTATACGGGAAAGTGGATGTTCGTCGCAAAGAGATGAGAGGATATGCGTAAAGTGCGCCTAATTATGTATTAGTAACGAAACGAGGTGTTTTAGAAACTTCAGAAAATGTTCGAGAATGAGGCCCAATATCAGGACAATGCTCTCTATAACTCATGCGGTTACCGTCAAAACTATTATCTCAGTTAAAACCATTGCAAATTGCTGTATAGCATTACATTTCGAGAGCATCAGTTGACTCAACTTATATGTACATTTATCCAATCAATAATTTATGGAAAAAAATTGGTGAATTTATTAAAATATCAAATAATTCATGGAGCACTCCCAAAAGCTATGTTTGCTGTAACCTCGTGAATCAACAGCTCTAATTCTAACTCATCATCCATGGTGGCAGGAACACGCAGGCCCTGATTACGCGACAAGGTTCTTGTTTGATAAATATTACGCAAAATGTGGAAACACAACGTGCGCTATATGCGGTTTGGCAAAGGCGCTGATTACGCTGCGCTCCCAAATGTTAGTAAATGAGGCCCTCATTGTCTGTAGTCTGGTTTAACGACAGGGAAAGGATCTCTACAGAAATATACCTGCTGAGCCTGTAGTGGATTGGCGTAGCATGTGGTGCTGGAGAGGGCACTCACAGGAGAAGGCCTCCCTTCGGTGATCGACTACAGAGAAGACCCCCCTTTCCGAAGTGCTGTTACAGTTATTGGCGTTGTTGTAGCCTTAGGAGGCTTAGGCTTACCTGCCTTAGCCTCCAGGTATTTCACAGCATTCTTAGCCCAATCCGAGTCTGGATCTGAACAAAAGACTTTGTCCAACTTAGTTTCAAATCTGTAATAAGACATGCAGTTCTGTCAAGAGTTCTGCCATTGTTAAACTCTGATAGTTGCAGTTTCTTAAGTTACAGTGACATGCCTTAGAACTTACCTTATGGCACTGATACCGCAAAGTCCGGCTTTTTGCATGGTGTAACTCCTTAACTTGGTGACTTGAACTTGGGTTGATGAATGCTTTAAACAGACACATTGCACAATGGGCACACTTCCTGTGGATGACATTATTCATCGGGAAAGACATTCGATTGCTTTTGTGTTTTAAATTGTATTTGTTGCGACTGTCCAATGTCTCAAGGGATTTTCTGCCTCCTGCTCTGATATTCATCAACAGCCTCATTGAATTGAATTGAACTGAATTGAAACTGTTGTTAGTGACATAAATAGCATTCAGCTTCCTAGAAAATAATTCAGTTAGTTGGAGACAATGGGCCTCATTCTCGAACATTTTCTTCTGAAATGTTTCTTACGGACTTCGGAAAAACAACGTAAGAAAAAGACCTCCGCCAAATTCATGAACGCTTGAAAATGTTTTCCTACGCAGCAGAAGTGTCCTGAGCTGTGCTCCACCGGAAGAGTTTTCTTAAGTTGAAAGCGCGTTCTCGTGCTCCTGAATTTGCATACATACACGCCCCGCCAGCTCCTTATAAGGGCACGCAACCGTAGTGACGTGTGCAGTCGGAATCGACCGAATCTACACGAAAGCAACTCGTAAACGAGTCATGTCAAAGCGGAAAGCGAGCCCTTACAGTAAGTGCAGATCTAACTTCACTGGTGCAGTGGTGGAGGTAATGTTGCAGGATGTAGATGTGTCCATTCTATTCCACTATAGCTATATCAACGCGATTGAGTTTAGTGCTTATTTATTTATTCACTTACATTTGCAGTGTTCGTGTAGACCTTTTATGTATTTTAGGACATCACGATGCCTCGTAGAATGATGACTATAAATGTGAAACATAATTGTTAATGATACAAATATTCTCGTATTTATTATAATTATTTTAATCCGAGGATGTCTGTAGAGTTGATGTGAACGCAATCACCAACGATTTCTCACAAATTCATTAACACTTCTAACACGGAGAGTTTTCTTAGGAAACTTAGGAAACGCATTTCAGTAAACTCTGTCCGATTTACAACTGCTTTTTCGCGTTCGGAAAGTCTTCTGAAGTTCAGAACAAATCCCAGATGAGAGAACTTTCATGAATGCCAAATGTTTTCCTAAATCCAGTTCAGAAGAAATTCCTTCCTAAATTCTTCTCAACTGCGTTTGAGAATGAGGCCCAATAATCTTGTACGGTTATAAATTACTGTGAGTGAAAGAGATACAGTAAAAAGCAAATTTGAAAAAGAAAAAATACACTTCCGGGATATACATTTTATATTGACAACATGGCTAAGTATTTTCTCGGTTACAAACCATGATAGAATTTGGAGGAATACTTTTGAGGCATAAACAAAGCATTTTGAGTGAGATACAGGCTTTTGCAGGTAATCCTTTGTGTGATGCTATTTGTATGAATTGTTTTGAGAAATGCACTGGGTGTTCTGAAAATGTTAAGGGTGATTCGAGAAATGAACCAAAGCAACGGTGAAAAACTGTAACATGAACTTCACATAGACAAGGGTTTCCTCGCTGTTCTCAAACAGCTTTCTTTTCACCTCACTGAGCTGACTCTATCTAAAACTATGACAAAAACTCAAAACAGCCTACGGTACTAAAATGATTTGAGTGAAATGAAATGAAACAGAGTGATCACAAGTCAAAGACAGATACACTACTACTGTAAACAACTTCTCTGAAAGGGAAAAACCTTTAGGTAAAGTATTTATGTGTATCGTGTTATCATCTGTGGATAATCAGAGTAAGCCTGAGTACCATTCGCACTTTCAGTGAATATGACAGCAAGTAAACAGTAAGAGACTCACCTGCACAGATAGTAGCCATGCACACCACCATGCAGCAGACAGCAGCGACCACCTTCATCCTGTCCTGTGATACGCGTCAGACTGAGAGACCCTCTGACATTTCTCCCTCTGTATTTCTACTTCTAACCAACACACACACACACTCTCTCCCTCCCTCTTTCAACTATTCAATGGCCCTCTCCTCACTGCCCTCTTTTTTCTCTCTAAACCTCTGCCCTCTCTCTCTCTATCTCTCTCAGGGAGGGGCTTCAGGCTATGTCCACACGGAGCCTTGATTGCCTGAATCCGGAAACATTTTTGGATCCAATACCTTTTTTTATCACGTCGACACGGAGCCCTATCAAGAAAAATTTGCGTCCACACTGAAACGCTGGAGCGGAGCGGAGTGGTTGATCCCACTGTAAAGACGTTATGGAGCATGCGCATAAAGTGACAGAAGACAGAAGTCGAGATCCAACTAGCAATCTTCCGATTGCTGAACGACTTCTCTACCACTTGAAATCACTGTTACCACAGCACTCAAACAGGACTAGTTAAAATCGCGCACTTCGCCATAAACCCTGTTTGTGTTAAGTTACCGTTTTGAAACTTCCGTCTATAATACAAATCTTTTCACATCAGATTTGCTCATATAGGCTATTGCTGACACTTTTAAAAACCGGTTTTGAACAATAGTCTGATGCAAATAGATTAAACAGTGATAGATTAATGTGTGGCTTGTTAATGTCATCCCTTTCCTAACCAGCTTCTTAACAACATCGATTTAGATAGAGAGATAGACTTTTATTTATCCTCAGCCTGAACCCTTATTAACCCCGCTGCGTCACTTCAAAACAGCAACAACACAAACTAAATGTATATGATGTGGCACGCCGCAAGTGGCACCCTGTTTTAGCAGCTCTCAGTTTTTCTACTTTTCCACCCTCTTTTCGCGACTTTTTTGTGACTTAAATTTTTCTACTGTGCTTAGTTGTTTGTATTGGGATAGTGCGCTTGCTCTACCTACATGTGGATCGTTTGTCATGGTCTTAAGGCCGAAATATACTTATACGACTCCGTTACTCCGTGGGCACGCAGTTGCCTCGACAGACTCGTTTTCATTTATGGTTCTCCGACGGTTGTGGGTGATGTAAAGCATTGATACTAGGGGTGTGAATCTCTCATGAAAAAGTCGATCCGATTCGTATCTCGATACATGGGCACGATACGATACAAGAAAAGATGCATGTTGATACAAAACGATTCAGTGCGATTCGAGGCGATGCGATTCGATGCAGTACAATAATTGAAAACACTGCTTTGTGAGGAAACAATGGACCTCATTCTCGAACATTTTCTTGTGTCTTCTTAAATATCTTCTTACCAACTTCGAAAGACCAACCTAAGAAAAGATCTCCGCCGGATTCATGAACGCCTGGAAATGTGTTCTTAAACCGCTAAAGTGTTCTTAGTTGTGCACTGATTTTTAAATTGAACGCTCTCATGCACCTGAACTTGCATACAGAAACGCTCCGCCAGCTCCTTTATAAGGGCATGCAATTGCAATGTGTGCACACTCCACAGGCAACACAAAAGCAACTTCAGACTGATCAAAATCATGTCAAAGCGCAAAGCGAGCACCGGTAAACGAAGTAAACGCAGACCTAATTTCACCGGTGCAGAGGAGGTACTGTTGCAGAATTTAGATGTGTCCATTTTATTCCACTATGGCTATATCCACGCGATTCAGTTTAGTTCTTATTTATTTATTCACTGCCATTTGCACTGTTCGTATAGTTCTTTTATTTATTTTAGGACATCACGATGCCTCGGTCTCGGAATCATGACTATAAATATTTTCCTATTTATTGTTATTATAATTATTTAAATCCGAGGATATCTGTAGAATCACGCAATCAACAACAATGCATCTTCCTTGGCTGAGGTAGCTAGCATAGCATTGGCCATTGAAATGAATAGCGTAGCTAGCATAGCATTGGCCATTGAAATGAATAGCGTAGCTAGCATAGCATCGGCCATTGAAATGAATAGCGTAGCTAGCATAGCATTGGCCATTGAAATGAATGGGAGTTGTAATCTGTCATTCTCTCCAGGTCTATGTAATACCTCCATGTACATCTGGGCGTTATTTGTGAGAATACAGCCTGATTGGCTTATGCTATGCGGGCTTTGGCCAATGACAGGCTGTCATTGTTCTGACTGAGCTCAAATGCAACAGGTCAACGAGTGAGTGTTTTGCGCAGCAATTTAACGGAGACAAACGCTTGTGAACCGGTTCATAACTTTTAAATCGGGCAAAGACCGGTTCATGTCATTTTAATACCGATACGGGACTTCACGCATCGATGTAGTTGTATCTTACACGTTAAAAATTGATATCGATACGTATCGGTTCTTTTTTTACACCCCTAACCATAAGCTTTTTCTTATCAAGAATCTCACAATAAACATGTCAACATTGTGCGCTCTGTATTATTATGACTTTCTAATGTTATTCCATGTCTTTAATTCCTAATATGCATCAGAATAATCAAACGTAATCCAACAATAACCCGAGATTGTTACTGTCTCTGCCATCCGTCCTTGTTAGTGGAAAAGTACAGTTGCTCAGTCCAGCTGTTTCAGTGTTGCAGTTAATGATTTTCTACACTTCCAAAGAGCACAGATTTTGTAGCTACGTATTTGGAAGAAGGGAAATGAATTCACTGTTCATTTATCGTACCCTCACAGGTTGCCGTAGGAAACTAGGTGAAAACTTAGGGTCACCTAATGGCAAATAAACAGACCCATATATAACCAATCAAAAATAACATTATGAGTATAATAATGTATAATACCTATGAATGATGGCTTGCGATTTGCGATGTAACATAAACACCTCACCATTGCCTCTAGAATTATCAACCTGCTGTATTACACATTGTGTGATGATTTCATGTGTCTGATGATGCGTCTTATATCCAGATTGTATCTAGATATGATACTATGAGTTCAACAAGATACAGCGGGTAAAATAAGTATTGAACACGTCACCATTTTTCTCTGTAAAAATATTTCCAAAGGTGCTATTGACATGACATTTTCACCAGATGTTGGTAACAACCCAAGTAACCCATACATACAAAGAAAACAAATTAAATAAGTTCAGAAATTAAGTTATGTATAATAATGTGAAATGACACAGGGAAAAAGTATTGAACACGCTTACTGATATTTATTCAATACTTTGTACAAAAGCCTTTATAGGTAATGACAGCTTCAAGACGCTTCCTGTATGGAGAAACTAGTCGTATGCATTGCTCAGGTGTGATTTTGGCCCATTCGTCCAAACAAACAGTCTTCAAATCTTGAAAGTTCCCTGGGCCTCTTCTATGATCTCTGATCTTCAGTTCTTTCCATAGATTTTCAATTGGATTAAAGTCAGGTGATTGGCTGGGCCATTCTAGCAGCTTTATTTTCTTTCTCTGAAACCAATTGAGAGTTTCCTTAGCTGTTCACTTCCTTGCTGAAATGTCCACCGTCGTTTCATCTTCATCATCCTGGTAGATGGCAGCAGATTTTTATCAAGAATGTCTCGGTACATTTTTCCATTCCTCCTTCCTTCAATTGTGTGAAGTTTGCCAGTACCGTATGCTGAAAAGCAGCCCCACGCCATGATGTTCCCACCTCCAAACTTCACTGTTGGGATGATGTACAGTGCCATTTGTCCTCCAAACATGGTGTGCATTATGGCATCCAAAGAGTTCAAATTTGCTCTCATCTGACCAGACTATATTCTCCCAGTATTTCACAGGCTTGTCCAAATGTCGTGCTGCAAACTTTAAACGAGCTTTAACATGCTTTTTCTTCAGCAAACAGTGCTCACTGGAATATTCAGAAGTTTAGAAATGCGTCTGTAACCAATGCCATCAGTATGTTTTGCAAAAAGAAGGTTACGAAGGTCTTGAGAGAACTCTTTGCTTTTACCCATCATGAGATTTTTCTTGTGTGACACCTTGGTATTGAGACACCTTTTCATAGGCCATCAGTTGGGATATTAATTTGCACTGACAAGGGGCCGGATTGCTTTCTAATTACTGATAGATTTCAGCAGTTTTCTTGGCTTTCCATGCCTTTTTGCACCTCCCTTTCTTCATGTGTTCAATACTTTTCCCCTGTGTTATTTCACATTAATACACATAACTTAATTTCTGAATTTATTTGTGTTGGTTTCTGTGTATGTATTGATTACTTGGGTTGTTACCAACATCTGGTGAAAATGTCATGTCAATAGCACCTTTGGAAATATTTTTACTGAGAAAAATGGTGACGTGTTCAATACTTATTTTACCCGCTGTATGTCTCCAGTGTGCACATTGAGATCTGATTCAGATCCGATCGCTGTGTCCTGGTCTCCTCTTGTTTGTGTGGGTCCAAAAAAAACAACAAACAACAAATAAGAGAAAAGAAAAGAAAAATGCATGTTTTTGACTGTTTTAAACTGTTGATTCCATTCTCACTGTGCACTCACTGAGGCAGTATGTTAAGGAATTGCCTAGTATTTATTTCAGACTCTGCAATACTGCTCTCTTGTGGTTAAACTTATGTGTTACATAAAGTGACAACATATTTAGGAGTGTAGTTGGTTGTTTTGTGTAGTTTAAATCATTTCAGATTGTGTCTCCTAGAATTTCCACATTTAAGTCTTCCCGGCTAGCAACTGCCTAGAGGGAAACTGTTTTATGTGACCTTTAAAGTTTCTCAATCTTAGCATTTAGTATCTACATCTGAATACACACAAGAGTAAGGCTTTTCAGCAGGTTTTTGTATGATTACTTCACACACAGCTGTCACTGTGGGCCTCAGAGCACAGTAGTAGACACCAGAGTCAGACACTTGTAGATTCTTGATTGTCAGAGGAACAGTTTTTGTAGTCTTGTTGAGTTCAGCAAGAAATATAAACAAAAATAGCAGAAAGAGCATGGTAATAATTTAAATGTAAGCTGCAGTCACTGACATAGACATAGACATAGACAGAGGACAGCTGTAACTACAGTATACAGCAGTTACTCCCTCATACACATCACATCTCATCTACATGACCCCTCCTCTTAGACATCTCTGCTGTCGTAGGCAAGCCCATAGGCCCTGACACTCTGCACAGTAGTACAAAGCAGTCACACACTTGGTAGATCCTGGATTGTCAGAGGAACAGTTTTTGTACTGGTGTTGACATTTGCTGGAATCTTCCATGAAATTAATTCTCAGTTTGTGCTTCTTCTGGAGTTATCTTGATGAGCAGATATTTCTAGCAAGTAATCATGTGTGTATAGTGCACACAAAGTTGGAAGACGTGATGAAGAGCTCTGGTTTTACATTTACATTACATTTAGTCATTTAGCAGATGCTTTTATCCAAAGCGACGTACAAAGGAGAGAACAATCAAGTTACAAGCAATAGAGACCTAGTGTAACAATAAATAAATACTACTTTACATAAGAAATAAAAAAAATGCAGGAATGTAACTACTGTAAGTGTGAGTTAAGTACTAGTTAGAGGAGATAGCATTAGAGGAAGGGAGAGGAAGTGGTAGTTAGGTTTTAAGAAAACAATCCAACCTTCTTGGCTATTTCAAGAAGAAAACTCAAGGTAAATCATTGAGCGTGGGTATTACACAATGTATCAAATTATGTTGACGCCAATAAAACGTTTACTGGCATGACTGTATATCAACCCAAGCTAGATAGCCCTTACACCATGGGGGTTCAGTGTGCAGCTGTCACTGTGGGGCTCATAGCACAGTAGTACACAGCAGAATCAGACCCTTCAGGATGGTCAAGGGATCAATTTTAGAGGTAATGTTGAACTCAGCATGAAACCTCCTCAACATCACCACTGTGTATTCACAGGACAGAGTCACCAGTCCTCCCTCTAAACTGCTCAATTCCTTTGTTAGCTGTTCGACAGAGTAATTTCCCTGTACACTGCAAACACATACCAATGACAACAAAAGTCTTTTGAATTTGTCTTGTTTCTAAAATAATGTTTTTTAACCAAAATACATGAAGGAACTGCTCAGCATCCTCAAGAGGCCCCCAATGACACTCTGATACTGCCCCACAGTGGGCAAACTCAGGCATGGCATCTTTATAAAAGTCTTCATATCTGCTCATTTTGAGGGAACCTACATAAAAATCCGCAGTGGCGGCCTGCAATTAGGAAGTAGTGGTCCTCATTCATGGATTTTATAAAGAAGTTGTCCCAAAATCAGTCTGTTCATTTCATTGCTACTTCTGAGATGTACCTAAGATTGATGTATAGTTTGGTTGCTGATAGGTGAAAATTCACCCTAGTTACCTCAGGACTCCGGAGCTGCAGATAAGTATATTTATTAGACAAACAACAATTGCAATCGGGCTCACTCCCAGCCAAGGCTGAAAGTAAAGCAATGATAAACACATTGCACAAGGTTTATATAGACAGAAGTTTAGCGTTCAGCAGAGAAAACCACATGGTGGATTTCTGACGTCCGAGGCACGGATGGAAGTTTTGCACAAGGTTGGAAGAAGCACAGTTCGACCCTTCTTATCACCTCTGGTCTAAACATGCTCTTGTACATATGCAGACTAAGTGGCACCTAATAATCTAAGTTACACACACGCAGAAACACAGAAAAGCCATGTTCCTGCTTACATAAGTACATGATTCATATAAGGTAATTAATAATACAAGGGTCATTCCATGCCAAACGTGACAATTTAAGGAAAATTCCCCACTCAACCATCTCAGATTTGGCTGAATAAATTCAAGATTGTTAATACCCTTCTTAATATGAATAGTCCCAAATATTAGCTCTCTACTCCCAATAGTTTTGTCACAATAGGATGTTTTAGGGGGGAGGGGGTGCCAATACTTTTCTGAAGAGCCATTTTCAAATTGCTATTACTAGAAAAGTGTTTAAGCTAGCTCCTTCAAACTTCCTAGGCTTAAAATATGATACAACTACTTAAAAAATGGGTGTGGCTTGGGTATATCATAGAATTTTTACACTATGCTCTGTTGCAGCATCTTTGAAGGACTGTGGAACAGTCACAGACATTCCTATGTATAGTCTGTATATTGTATAAAAAAACTGTCCCTATGTGATGAATGGACTAGAAGATAGTAAAGCTTAAAAATGGATGAAAACACATTTTGTGCAATTTTTGGGATGCTATAGCAAAAAAATGACAGCATTTACCAACATGAAACAATTTTTTTGAGAAAGATTAGATATTTGTTCTTAACATATCAAACATTTGTGATGGTGTTCTGCCTCATTTTCTCAAAATATTATTTTGAAAATATGGGATTTTTGTACACGCCCAGCATTCAATGGCCTATGGAAGCATATTAAAATGGTAGCAAAAGGTACGTTTATGACACAGAGCTTAAACGGCACAAAATGCTTTATTTGATTAATGTTAAATTGTAAATTGTCACACATTTGGCTTGTAAGTCATTCCATGTAAAGTGTGACAATGGCTCCCACTCAACTGTCTCAGATTTGGCTGAAAAAAATGTAAAGTTGTTCATACACTTCTTAATAGGTATAGTCCCAAATATTAGCTCTCTACTGCCAATAGTTTTGTCACAAAATGATGTTTTAGGGGTGATGGGGTGCCTGTACTTTTTTAGCAGCGTTTTCTGTACAGCCATTTTCAAATTGCTTTAACTAGAAAAGTATTTAAGCTAGCTCCTTCAAACTTTCTAGGCTTAAACTCTAATACCATAACTTGAATAATATGGATTTCCAAGGGTGTGGCTTGGGTGATCATAGTATTCGGGGTGCTTGAATTTGCTCCGAATTTTTACTCTACGCTCTGTTGCAGCATCATTTAAGGCCTGTGGAAAGCTCAATGTTAAAGCTGGAGACTTGATATGATACACAGATTTTATACACAAACCCAGTTTAAGCTCTGTGTCACAAACTTACCTTTTGCTACCATTTGAATGTGCTTCCATAGGCCATTGAATTCTGGGCGTGTACAAAAATCATATATTTTCAAAAAAATATTTTGAGAAAACTAGGTGTTAGTTCATCTTGGTAAATGCTTTCATTTTTTTGCTATAGCATGCCAAAAATTGCACAAAATGGGTTTTCATCGATTTTCAAGCTTTAATATCTTCCAGCCCATTCATCACATGAGCACATTTTTTTAATACAACATACGAAGCATACATAGGAAGGTCTGTGTATAATATCAAGTCTCCAGCTTTAACATTGAGCTTTCCACAGGCCTTCAAAGATGCTGCAAAAAACCGTAAAGTGAAATTTTCGCGCAAATTCAAGCACCCCGAATACTATGATATACCCAAGCCACACCATTGGAAGTCCATACTATTCAAGTAATGGTATCATATTTTAAGCCTAGAAAGTTTGAAGGAGCTAGCTTAAATACTTTTCTAGAAATAGCAATTTGAAAATGGCTCTTCAGAAACTGCTGCTAAAAAAGCGTCTCAAGTACATGCACCCCCTCCCCCCTAAAACATATTTTTGTGACAAAACTATTGGGAGTAGAGAGCTAATATTTTGGACTATACCTATTAAGAAGTGTATGAACAACCTTGATTTTTTTCAGCCAAATCTGAGAAGGTCGAGTGGGAGCCATTGTCCCGTTTGGCGTGGAATGACCCACAAGGCACTTGATTATTATATTCTTAAGTCATTAACAGTGTTTGGAAATTATCTCCATCAGTTGCTTATTGTCATAATTTATAATACAGAAATGACATGTACATTATGTACAGACAATTTTTATGTGTAAAACAGTATTTCAAAGACTCCAATCATACATTTGTACATGGCACATACTATGTTTTTTATTTCATTACTTACAAGACACTACATGTAATACAGAAATGATCCAATGTAATGTGATCTTCTCTTACTATTTCAATAATCAATCAGATTTCTGTAATGAAATAGAGCAGTAAATACACAATGACACTAACAAAACACTGCCATTTGCTCCTGGGTTTTTGTACAGGCTTGTTGTGTTTCCTGTCACTGTGGGCTGCAGAGCGCAGTAGTACACAGCAGAGTCTGAGATCTTTGCAGAGGAGATCTCCAAAGAAACTTGATTTCTGTCCGAGTTCACCGTGGCATTGAGCCGTAGATTTTGAGAGTCAGCACGAATGACAGTGTTTGTAGTTTCAAAGACTAAAAGCACATATTCTGGTTTAGATCCGGGGTACTGGAGATACCACTGCAAACTCTGAATGCTGCCGTCATATTTGCAAGAGAGGATGACATTTTCTCCATCTAAAGTGTTCATTTCAGCCATCATTGCTGTTATTGTCTGTTCAGAACTTTCCCCTGCCAGAATACATACACAAACACTTTGGTTAGTCTCTATGGTCCCATAAACCTTGATGCTCTATGAAGTTAAAGCAGTAGATTGCTAATCACACCATTTCCATATAATATGAATACAGTCGTGTTACTCACCTATCAGAGATACTAAGAGAAGCACACAGAAGAGCAGCATCCTGGTTGACTGCTGGGGAGCAAATAGCAGTGGGGAGATCACTTCCTCAAGTTTAAACTGCAACCTCCACCAATAGGCCTCACTGTGTTATGACACAAACACTATGAACTACCAGTGGCTTTGCTCTGTTCACTTGTGAAGCATTGTAGATTTTCTGACACACTCTGTGACTGTGAAACAGGTTGTTGTGTAACAGTGTGGATTGCGCTGTTATACCATGCAAGACTCCCTCAGGCAGACTGCATGAGAAGAGAGGAGACTTGTCAGGGAGGGACTGACCCAGGATCAGATGTGGCCCTGACCTGTCACAGATCACACCATCCATTCCAGGGTCATCATCTGCAATCAGGTTCACTCTGTCACTGTGAGTCTGCCCTCACCTCAAACCTGTGGAGGGCAGCAAAGGCCCCACCCTGACTGTTTTTTCTGTCACTGATAACTGCCATCAGAGTTTGGAAACCTGACAGTGTGGTCTTAAATGTACCTATGTGGTATACATATCATCAAGTCAAAGTCAAAGTAGCTTTATTGTCAATTTCTTCACATGTTAAGATATACAAAGGAATCGATAGGACGTTTCCCACTCTCCCACGGTGAAACATATAAAAGTGCAGAGGCACAACAGATAAGACAAGACATTTCCTAATACTAAGTAAACATAAAGATTCACGTACAGTTGTTATAAATACTATATATATAAATACTATAAATACTATATATATATAAATAATATAAATACGTAATACAATTTTAAACAAGTGAATACAAGTGATTAAAGTGCAGAGTCTTGAGTTATTTTTTAGGGGGGCGGGGGGATTTTCAGCTTCCTGTCAGACTGGAGGATATCATAGACATAGTATACATAGACCCCTCCTTGACTGCTTCAGCCCGTTGCCGTGACGAGTTACGTCGCCGCCATCTTGTAAAGGGGGCAGCTGGCCTGGAAACAAACGCAAGAACAGTGGATCAGCGGTTTTACTGGATAAAAAGCACTCTAGCGTTTACATTTCTCAACCGATTTCACTGAGTCGTTTTTATATTAAAGGGTTTATGATCGATGTGAAGTTCTCCCAAAAAGTTTTGACCATAAATTGAGAGAAATGGAACAAAATGATATACATATAAACAAACATGAATATATGTCTATGATAATCGCTGCTAGACGCTCACTTTTACAACTTTTTGTAGCTAGATATTCACAATTTGAAATATACACAATCATCATTTGGAGATGAGTCGGGAAACTGAAGACTGATTGTTTAGCTCCATCTCTAATCCTGAGAGTCTGACCGGTCCTGTCGAAGCCAGCTTACTACAGGCAGATTCATAATGGCAGTCGCTCAGCAGGTGTTCTGTTACAATGTGTCTGGCTGGGAGTTTCGGGAAAAGATACATGGCAATACGTTGTTTACCATCGTCTTTCGTATCAGAAGTGTTTGTTGGTGTAAAATTACATTTTATTGTCAATTGCACTGTTCAAGGTTATGTTTCTCTTTGCACATATTTGAAACTAACTATAAAAAAACTGACTGACTGCCAGTGTCTCACTATTTGATTTGTAGGCTATTTGCAGATTTTGTTCCATTTCTCTCAATGATGGTCAATAATTAGTAGTTAAAGAAGCACTATTTAGATAGTTTAGATTTCTTCTTAGTATTTTCAAAGTGCACGAGCTGTGGGAGCACAAGAAAAGGTAGCGTCTAGCATTCTCTAGAGTCTAAGGCCATTATAGCCTTGCTATCGACATTCAAAGTAACATAGAGACAAAACTTTTTGGGAGAACTTCACGTCGATCATAAACCCTTGAATATAAAAACGACTCAGTGAAATCGGTTGAGAAATGTAAAAGCTAGAGTGCTTTTTATCCAGAAAAACCGCTGATCCACTGTTCTTGCGCTTGTTTCCAGGCCAGCTGCCCCCTTTACAAGATGGCGGCGACGTAACTCGCGAGGCAACAGAGGAGGAGGGGTCTATGTATATATGTCTATGGAGGATATGGCTGGGGGGAGTGAGGGGAGAGAATTTAGCTTCCTGACAGCCTGGTGTATGAAGCCATTTCTGAGTCTGGTGGTGCGGCAACGGAGGCTCCTATACCTTCTTCCAGAGGGTAGGAGGCTGAACAGACTGTGTGCAGGGTGGCTGGTGTCATTCACAATCGAGGTAGCTTTCCGGGTGAGGCGGGTGGTGTAAATGTCTTGCAAGGAAGGGAGTGGGGCACCAATGATCTTACCAGCTGTGTTCACTATGCGTTGCAGTGCTTTCCTGCTGTGTTCAGTGCAGCTACTGCCCCACACAGTGATGCAGCTGGACAGGATGCTTTCAATGGTGCCCTGGTAGAATGTGTTCAGGATGGGTATGGGAGCTTTCGCTCTCTTGAGCTTGCGGAGGAAGTAGAGGCGCCGCTGGGCTTTCTTCATCAGTGATGCAGAGTTGGTTGCCCAGGAGAGGTCCTCACTGATGTGCACCCCCAGGAATTTGGTGCTGCTCACTCGCTCCACAGCAGCACCATCGATGGTCAGTGGTGGGTGTACAGTGTGGCTTTTCCTGAAGTCAACCACAATCTCCTTTGTTTTGATGACATTCAGCAAGAGGTTGTTGTCTCTGCACCACGTGGTCAAAAGGTTGACCTCCTTCCTGTAGTGGGTCTCATCGTTCTTGGTGATGAGACCCACCAGAGTTGTGTCGTCCGCAAACTTCACCATGTGATTGGTGCTGTAGGTTGTTGTGCAGTCGTGAGTCAGCAGGGTGAAGAGCAGGGGACTGAGCACACAGCCTTGTGGGGCCCCTGTGCTGAGTGTGATGCTGCTCGAGGTGTTGTTGCCAACTCGTACATATACATGTATTTCCAAGACCACTGGTTTTTATTCTATTCACACATGAAAGGGAACTCCTTTATCTCTCTCCTCTCACCATATTTGAACCTGTAAGATTTTGGAGTATTGTATATTGTGCAGCACTGGAGATTACCACATGAGGGCACAAAAGGGTCTGATGTTTTGGAGAGACAGGAAGCATTAAAGACAGTAACACAATGCAGTTTCACACCCTTGGTTGTTAAGAGAAGCTGTTTAGGGGCTGAGGTTTTCTGCATCATGATATCTCCCCTTCAACCCTCAAGCAGCATCTTCTCCACAAACATATCCCTATACATATATATACAAACATATAGCTCCATACATTTATAGAAATCAAAGATGCCCTGAGGATACTGAGGAATTGGTACTTGAGTTCCATCATTTCCCTCTCTTAACTCATCTTTTGTTTACTGATCAATGCTGACCAGATTGTTCACTTAGGAAAACAGCTTCACAGCATGAGAGCCTAAATACATCACTTATTGAGCTATGCTGCTACTTTAAAGATCTTTCCCCACACTAGTTTTCCTGTCAAGGTTTTTGTATGGCAGACTGTGGTTTTGTGTCACTGTGGGCGTCAGAGCGCAGTAGTACAGTGCAGAGTCAGAGACTTGAACAGAGGAGATCTCCAGAAAGACTTGAGTTTTCTCCTTGTTGATCTTCCCAGTTAACCGAGGATCTATGTCTGATATCTGATCTGAACTGTACACACTCACAAGATGCTTTGGAACTGATCTGGGATATTGGTGATACCACTGTAGACTGGAGGCTGTTGTAGAGTAGTTACAGGACAATATAACTCTGGATCATTCCTCAGCATACACCTCAGGGCTGTTTGGTGAGATGACATTCTCAGAACTGACACCTGCAAACAAAGTGAAATAAGTGAATGAATACGATATGCCTCTTGAGATACTGAAACAACTATGCTGTGTCATCAGTTATCATTATTAACATAGATTTGACAATTGTACAATTTGACAATAGCATTAATCTGAAAGTTTTGATATTTACCTAAAGCAGCGGCAAAGACTGCAGTAAACAAGAGTAGCATTTTACAGGCAATTAGAAAATCACCGCAGAGAACAGGTTTAATGAACTTGAGTTCTACCCCATTCTATGCCAGACTGTTGAAATAAAATGAACACTGTGTCATGAATTATCATAAGCTCCTCCTTCTGCCGTGAAGGGAGTGGCTAAGATGTAGCTCTGAAGTGCGTGTAGGTGTTTTCTCACTTCTTTAAAAAAGAAAGTCATTTTTTATTAAAAATAACCCACCAAAAAGTCACCATTATATACTCATTAACCTATTGAAAATAATATTCTTGTGCACTATTCTGAATAGAAATTGTACAAGATCAGAAATTGTATTTATTTATTTATGTTTCCATGACAATATAAAATCCTTTACCAAATAAATGTAAGGCCCCTCCAGATATGATTTTGCATTATGCGTGTAACAAACATAATCATACATAATATCCACTGCTGTGAAAATGTCTGAAATACTCAACGGTATCAGCTAAATAAAGATAAACTCTCACTGTTCTTGATACTGAAATTAGTGGAGATGATCAACAGACCTTACAGGCCACTTCTGACTACAAACTACCAGCGTCCTTTATCTTAGATCATTTAGTAAACCCGCAGTGTCTGAAGGGAACATGCAGTTCAAATATCCACATGGGTTACGTCAAACTGGGAGAAATTATCAGGCAAGTGGTTTACCCCTCTCAAGATCATCGAAATGAATTATTTTTCTTTCTTCGTGACTCTTAAAATATACATTGATACCATTACATGTAATCAACTTGTAATCGGCCACAGAATAGGGAACTAGTATAGTGTAGTATAGGGGTTTTCAACCGCACAGTGGTAATGTTATGCTTTTAGAAACAGTAGTTAAAGTAGTTGTACCTACATTTTTATTGCCTCAAAACATTCGATCGTAGTATTTTTTTATATATTCTTTATAGTAAGTTATAATTTTGTACTTTTTGTTTAAATAACACCATTGTAAGATACTATAATAATGAACTCCCATCCTGAAGTTTAGTAGTTTAGTAAGGAAACTAGTGTTCAGTGGTATATGGGCCAATGGTTTTTGTACCAGAGCTGAACATGCTGCCATCACTGTGGGCCTCAGAGCACAGTAGTACACAGCAGAGTCAGATATCTGCAGGTCCTGGATTGATAGAGGAACAGTTTTTGTGCTGGTGTCGAGACTTGCATTGAATCTTTCTTTAAATTCACTCTCAGTTGATCCTTCTGCAGAGATAAGCTTGCTGAGTATGAATTTAGGGGCTACTTTTAGCTTTTGTTGGTACCAGAATAAATATGGATACGAATCATCAGTAATGTATTTGCAGTGGAGTGTAACATGTCCTCCTTCTGCAGCAGCCATTTCATCTGGTTGTTCAAGTCTGTCCTCAGCTCTGCATTCTACAAAAACAAAGTATTTACACAATGAGAAGAGTGGAGGAGTAAAACACTAAAACAGTAATGTGGTAAATTAACAGAAGTATACTAACCCAAATAACAAACAACCAGAAGGAAATAACCAATGAAGGTCATAGTGTCAGAGAATACTGTACTCATCACAGTGTTCAGATGAGCTCCAGACCAGAGTCCTGCTGGGTTTACTGTGGTTGTTTCGGTTGTGTTCTGTGCTAAATACAGAGTCAATACAAAATGGGAGCAGATGAATAAAGAGTTTCTGAAATCTCTATGATGAAAGTGGATATAACTCCACCTTGTGGTGAATTAGAAACCATGTCAGTCATACTTGCTTGTCTCTTGTAATTACACCACCAACAGATTAGCACTGTGTGACATTTCAACTAATCTTAAGTAACATCTTGTTGGTAATTAATTGCACTGGAGTTGATGTTTTGGTTAGGATTAGTGTTAGGATATATATAAGTGCATATTGTTAATGTGCTGTTACACAATGATTCTAAATATGCTATTGAAGGTTGCATTATACTGTCACAGGAGCAATGTAAAGTGGTTTGTTCATATGCTTCTTTATTACTGAGAAAATGTAGATTTCATGAGATTATAGATCATTTGTAATGGAGACAGTGATGATATACCCAAGTCACACGCACACACTTTCCAAGCTGATAAAACAGAACAAGAGCTGAACTCTGAGTTGGTGTTCCCTTAATGAAAGGGGTTTTTGTGTGAGTGCTGAGTGTGCAGCTGTCACTGTGGGCCTCAGAGCACAGTAGTACACAGCAGAGTCAGATTCTTGCAGATTCTGGATGGTCAGAGGAACTGAGCTGGAGGTGACGTTTAGGTTGGAGTGAAATCTCTCATTGAACTCAGTGCCATTTTCCCCAATTCCATAATTATCTCTTTTAAGTATAAATTTGGGGAAGTCCTTTGGTTTTTGTATATACCAGTAAAGGTCTTGTGTTGATCTAGTTGTTTTTTATCCACAGTTGAGAGTCACCGTTCCTCCCTCAATGTGAACCATCTCCCCTTCTGGCTGTTCCACAGCGTCCTGCCCTCTGCATCCTAAAAGAAACACCACTGGCTCAGAACACCACTAAGAGTTTTTATCATGCACTGAAAACATTTCAATATATCTAGATAAAAACAACAATGTTAGCACTAGTTAATGCCTTACCAAGTATGCAGAAGACAATTATAAAAAACTTTTGAAACCAAAACATCATGTTTTTTTCTAAGCCTTTGTGCTATCCAGTAGACTGTCAATACAAAACTGAGGAAACATTCTGTCCTTAGTATTTTCTCTCACAGACAGTCACATGTTCGACTCCGCCCATCCTACTTGGACATATCAGATCCAGATGAGTGAGTGTATTATCAGGCTTATGAGCTTCAAAGCAAAGTGGCACGGTAAAAACTATTTCTCTTCTACTCAAAAGATAAGAAAATAAATTCCGTCAAATTTGAATTGAAATAAATTCCTGAACCATGAAATCCTCCAAGAAACTCAAACATTCAAACTGAATGATGAAGTAAAATAAGACGTACTGTAGTGAAATAGTCAGTCACAGACTAGGCCTGTATTGCCACCATGTGGTCAATTGTTTACATTGCAGAGACAAACAATTAATTTGTCCTCAAATTCAGTCAGAGCAGTAAGTAGGTGAGAGGATCCATTCTAAGTGTGTGAAGTACCCCAAAAGAGGAAATTCAAAAGAGAAGGTGCTTATATAGAGAGCAGTTGTGTTAGTTATCGCAAGATCATCAGACACAACAGAGACATAACACTTCATGGACAAAAGGGTTTATTACTCAAGTCATATGGATAGAAATGAACTAGCTGATATTGTCTTCAGGGCTAAATATTTATATAAAAATTGAAGTGAATTTGGCAGTGAATGCCAGTAGGTGTAGATTTATTGTGTTGTACAGGCATGTCTTTCCCTCAGTGCCAGTCATGTTTTTGTATGGCAGTCTGTGGTTTTGTGTCACTGTGGGCCTCAGAGCACAGTAGTACAGTGCAGAGTCAGAGACTTGAACAGAGGAGATCTCCAGAGACACTTGAGTTTTCTCTTCATTCACCCTCACAGACATTCGGTGATCTACATCTGATCTCAGATCATCTCCTGCAGTGTTGGCAGTGAGCACCATAAACTCTGGAGCTGATCCGGGATACTGGCGATACCACAGTAGAGTAAATGCTGAAACACTGTAGTCACACGACAGCATCACATTTTCTCCTTTAAATGCCTTCTCTTCTGATTTAGTTGGTTTAATGTCATCTGCAAAATGAGCACCTGTGGATGACATTGATTTCAATGTGTATTTGTCTGAAAGTAATATCTCTCACACAATAATTGATCCACTTCAACATCACTATAAAGGTCTAACTCAACAGCTGTGGTGCACATGTAGATCTCAAACTTGGAAACGTTTATGATTTCCACTCACCTATAAGAGAAGCCAGAAGCAGAAAAAAGCTGAGAGCCATCGTCCCCTGTGACAGATGATGTTTGACATCTACCCTGAGCACTCAAACCTCCTCAGTTCAGCCTCTGTGTCTCTGGATCACAACACACTTCCTCAGACACATTCTTCACCCAGCCCCTCCTCTGGAGTAATGTCACATGATGCTATCATGAGTGAAATACATTCTTAATGTTCCACAGTGGTTCATGATGGAAATGAAAGCAAGCGTTTAGGGTTTTCATATCATCATGACTTCAGATGAGTTGGTCAATTAATTCACTTCCTTTGGTGTGAAATGACACACTGATTGTACGAGTTCTGAGTGTGTGGCCGTGACGGTGGGCTTCTGAGTATAGCTGGAGCTGTGTCTGCAATGTCAAAATTCATCCTGTGCTTTGTGATGCAGTTTAAACTGTGTCAAATGTACATGTGTTGTAGTGAATATTGATTATATCAGTATGATGGCAGGTTTGGAAGGAAGGCCAATCTTTCAATGCATTTCACCAACAGAATTACAGCACATTAGGCCCAGGACTATAGTCCTGTCACAAAGTGCAGAAATTACCATCTCTTATTAAAATAATAAATAAATAAATATGAACAAGTCAATAAATGAATGAATTCATATAAAATAAATTATGAACTGCCATTCCTACACATATATTTGCTTACTGTTCTAACTGAGATTTGTTAAATTAATAATAAAGAGCAAAACTTAACACTGCAACTTCTGGGAGCTTTTTTCTGGCTGTATTGAATGTGAAGGCATGACGTTTGTAATCTAAACTTTATTTAAAAGTAAGCGAAACATGTGTAAAGTAATTGGTTAGTAGAAAGAAGTGCGTTTTCCTTGCATGAAAATCATGCTGTGAAAGAAGAAGTTTAGAAAAGATTATTGAAGATTTTGTCTCCTTGAGTTGTTACACTTTTATTTTGTTTCTCTGTGTAACTGAATTACAAACTTTTTTAACAACTTGAAGAACTAAATGTGAAGGATATGATGGGGAAAATCATCAATGTTTGTGTATGGGGCTTCAGTGTGCAGCTGTCACTGTGGGCCTCAGAGCACAGTAGTACACAGCAGAGTCAGACACTTGCAGATTCTGGATGGTCAGAGGAACTGACCTGGAGGTGAAGTTTAGTCTGGAGTGAAATCCGAATATTATTCAAACTGAATGATGAAGTAAAATCAGACGTACTGTACTAAAATAGTCAGTCACAGACTAGGCCTCAGACTAGGATTCTGGATGGTCAGAGGAACAGTTTTTGAGGTAATGTTAAGGGTTGCATCAAATCTCTCCTTGAACTCGTCTCCATATTGATATCTTTGCAGCATGTATTTTAGGACGTCATTTGGTTGTTGCTTATACCAAAACAGGTAGATTTGAACTGCAGTGGTATCATACTGACAGTTGATTGTCACCATTCCACCCTCAGAACTGATTACATCTCCTTGTGGCTGATCAACAGACTCCCCCTCGCCTCTGCTAACTGTGAATTAATTAATTAAAACATTAAAGATTAGAGAAAATGTTTAATCTTCAAATAGATATCAGTTAGATATGTATTTTGTAACATAAAGCATAAAAGAAATACACGTTATGTGAAAGTCTTACCACAGAAACATGCCACCAGAATGAATAAGAGCCTTGTCCAGTTGATCATGATTTGTGCATTAACGGTTCTGAGAGAAAACATGAACTGCCTGAAGACCCCAGTTTCACTGCCAGCCACTGCACACCTGCCATGGAGTTCTGAGGGCTATAGAAGGCACATAAAGAGTAAAAACATGAACTCCCAAAATTGATGCAGGAAGGTCTCCCTCATCTGTTGGAGAGTAGTACTGCACTCAAGAGCCAGGCCAGTGTGTTTTCATGTGGGCCATGATGGGGCAATACAAATAAATGGACAAGTTGAAGACATATGAGAAATGAGGAACAGCAAAATTATACCGGATGCTTCCTAAAAAGAGTTTATGTATCCTCGGCTGACATCTTATCTATACAAACAAACATCAAAACATGATTCTTAGAGAGTGATATTTGAAGTAACACACACCTCATCCATAAAAGTGAAACTGAGAAAATTATGATTAACGATCTTAAACTCAGAGAACCACCCTGCTGAAAATATGAATTCTAAAATGTGTTAATAATTTTTAACCTGCATCCCAGATTAAAACCCCATCATTTCAATCTGATTCTTAACTAGTTTTATTTGTTGCTATTCATTCACTTGAACAAACCAGTCCCACGAAAACAAACAAACAAACAAACAAAAAACAGTGTAATTTCTACAATACAAGCGGAAAGGAGAGAGTAGCTTGTCTTACTCTGTGAGCCAGAGGTTCTTGTATGACAGGCAGTCTGTTTGTTTCACTGTGGGCTGCATGGCACAGTAGTACACTGCAGAGTCTGAGAGTTTAGCAGAGTTGATGTTCAGGAAGATTTGAGTTTTCTCTTTGTTCAGTATCCCGGACAGGCGAGGATCAGAGCTTGATTTCTGAGCCTCAGTGGAGCTATACACACTCATGAGAAACTGGGGTTCTGATCTTGGATACTGCCGATACCACTGTGGATAGTTACCCGAGGAGTAGTTACAGGAGAGGGTTATGGTAAAGTCCTCCACTGTTTTGGACACAGCACTGTTTGAAGTGATTGCATTTGCAGAGATGCAGCCTAAAATGTATAGAGGGAATCTGATCAAATCAAAGGTACACAAAGTACTACGCAAGACCAGTAACATACCTGCTAAATGAAGATTGAAGCCCAACTAGTATGACTTGATATGTTATTTGAAATCAAATTATTTTTGAAGATTGGTTATTCTTTAAAAGTGTGGAAGAATAAAGTATATTTACCTGCAAAGGCTGTAAGCAGTATTCCAGCTTGCAGGAACATTGTACTGGACTGAGAATGACAGAGAGCACTACAGCTTGAACTAGATGAACCCTTTCAGGCCCACATCTGTTTGGGTGGAGAGCAAACACCTCCCCCTGACCTGTTTGTTTGACACCACTGCAGGGATCACACAGCTGTACAAATGATGCATACTGTCATTAGGATGACTTGAGATGTACATTATTGATATTCAGTAAAAGCACTGATTATTCACTTTTTTACATACTGATCATGTCCAGTTCTGGGGAATGCTTGCTCCTGCACATCCTGGTGGTATGTATGACTAATATATTTAAATCATCATTGGACAGAGCTGCTTTGCAGAGGTGAGTTTAATTGATGACTTGTATATAGTAGTAGTAGAATAATCCCTATTGCCTAATGCCTAGATGAGTATTTCGAACAAAGTCAATTTGAGCTAAAACTATGGCAGCATGAAACATTCATTTCCAGTTCACAGTGCCTTTTTAAGAATATCTGTATGCCTTTTCCCTCCATCTTAGCTGGGAGGGTTTTTGTTCAGTGCAGCTGGGTTTCCTGACACTGTGGGCCTCAGGGCACAGTAGTAGACAGCAGAGTCTGAGACTTCAGCAGATGAGATCTCCAGTGAAACTTGCTTTGCTGTTGTGTCATGCTTGATTGATATCCCAGGAACCGGAGGAGTTGCCTTGATTATTACACTTTGATAATCCATAATGAGAAACTGTGGCACTGAGTCACTGAACTGGCGATACCACTGCAGACTGTAAACAGATCCATTGTACTCGCAGGAGAGGATAATATTTTTTCCTTCCAACGCATGCTTCAGGACACTGTCTGGAGTAATGGAGTTACTAGAACTCCTACCTACAAATAGACAGATAGTGCTTGGTTAATCATGAATACCAGTTTGCTGTTGCATAAGAATTATGTTGATTATCTATTTGTATTTGTTGAATCACATGCTATTATACAATCAGTTACATTTTCTTGTTAAGTGTGTAAACATAACAAGTCTTACCAAAGAAGGTTGAAAACAGTAGCACTGTTAGAGGAATCATCATGGTAGAGCACATAGTGTAGTTCATGTGTGAGGCTGGTATGCAGATCTGTGTGGATTCAGTTCTTTCCACTCAGGCACTTTCATCAGATCTCTCCATGATGCTGTCTGTCTGTTCAGCTCCTCCCCTGACTGGTAGAGAGGATTGGTCATGAGCTGCACTGTGCCTTTACTGGTCAGGATAGTAACACAGTAGTGTAGTCATTCTACTAATGGAGTAATTCCACATATTCTGGTTGACTGCATTATCATCTTGGCATGCGGCCAGCTGAAGATGTTTCTACTGAAAAGAGTGACTCATCTCTCTAAGATTCCCTCTAAAAATGTGGTTCAGGGAATTTATCAAGTAGGTGATGTGCCAATGATGTGTTCATCTTATTGAGTATCCTTTCGACCAGCTGTTCCTGTGAGAGATAAAACTCAACACTATATATTTCTTTGGGCATGTAATGAATACAACTATGGTTGAATTCATACCTGATGATCTATAAAGGTCACATTGAGGTTACACATATCGCCACCCTGTGGTCTATAGCTGACATTACAGATAAATAATATTTATATGCCCAATAAGTAATTACATTTCAGCTCAGTGTCTCTTAAGAATGTTAACCACTCTCATAAAGAGTTTTTGTTCAACCACTCTATTTGTCATTCCTATGCTTCTCATATATATACTCTAGTAGAAAAGTTACATTTTAAAATGCTCTATCTATAGTATTTTCATTAAAAAGAATACATTTTTTTTGCTCCTTAAATTCTGGTCATTGTATAAAATTGGATATTTATAACTAAGGCTTAACATCATTGTATTGAAATGATATGCATGCTGTAAAATCACAATGAATCTATAAGATGGGTATGAAATGTTTTTGCCCACAACTAAATGCTGTGAGGGTTTTTGTTCAGTGCAGCTGGGTTTCCTGACACTGTGGGCTCCATGGCACAGTAGTAGACAGCAGAGTCTGAGACTTCAGCAGATGAAATATTCAGGAACAGCTGCCTTGCTGTCTTGTTGTGTTTTATTGATATCCCAGGAACAGGGGGAGTCGCATTGGTAATAATACCCTGATAATCTTGAATTAGGAACTGTGGCACAGACAGGGGAAACTGGCGATACCAGTGCAGACCGTAGTTAGTTCCATTGTACCTGCAGGAGAGCAGAACAGTTTCTCCTTCCATGGCAAACTTCACTGCAGTGTCTGGAGCAATAGGGTTTCCAAAACTGGTAGCTATGAATAAAGACATGAAAATTGATTGCACATAAATTAGAATAAGACATTGACAATCTGTATTTGGTTAAATGTCAATTATGTAATTAAAAATAACTGGTAAGTGTGGAAAGGGAATATCTTCTACCCAAGAAGGTTGAAAACAGTAGCACTGTTAGAGGAATCATCATGGTAGAGCACATAGTGTAGTTCATGTGTGAGGCTGGTATGCAGATCTGTGTGGATTCAGTTCTTTCCACTCAGGCACTTTCATCAGATCTCACCATGATGCTGTCTGTCTGTTCAGCTCCTCCCCTGACTGGTAGAGAGGATTGGTCATGAGCTGCACTGTGCCTTTACTGGTCAGGATAGTAACACAGTAGTGTAGTCATTCTACTAATGGAGTAATTCCACATATTGTGTTTAACTGCATTATCGTCTTGGTATACAGCAGAGTCCAACCTTTTGGACTTTTGTTTCATAATGGTTTCAGTGGTCTCACTTAGCCATTCAGAATATTTATCTTCAATGGTTTAATTCATTGTATGCTGAGATTTATATCCATGTCCCAATCACTGCTTTAAACTTTCATAAAGAATAATTTCTTGAGGAAAATTTGTATATACTTCAGACGAATAGTTTACCATCATCAATTTAATCATCAGTTTATATGAATGAGTGATTTTGTCTTTCAGCTGACAAATCACCATTTTATCAATTTGTCAAAATCAACGTGTAATAGTAATACAGTATCACACTCTTTAAACCAGGGGTCTTCAACCTTTTTCAGCCCAAGGACCCCTTGGCTGAGAGAGACACTGAGCAGGGACCCCCACCCCCGCCGCCCCAAATTTGGGCCTGATATTCATATATTTTATTTGGAACTAAGTGTCAGTCACACACACACACACACACACTCACACTCCCCTACACTTGTTTGAACATAATTGCAAATCATCTGTGACACACAACTCGTTTAAATTTATTTGTTTATTATTGACATTTTTTCTCCCTTACAGTTAGCCATCACTCTGTATTCAATTAGGGAGGGACAAAGAATTGAGTAGCTTGAGAAGCTTAAGTATGGATGAAATATCTCATACCTAGTGAGAGATCTGACGTTTGAGAATTCATCACTCATGTCTTTGGCAACAAAATTCTCCCTATGAAGCATGCAGTGCGTCATACATGGCTCTTGCACCGCCTGTGCACATCGCGACACATTTTGGCCAGGGTATGTCATGTTCACGGAAAAAATAGTTCTATCACTTTGAAAATCTCTGAACTTGTTTTACGTCCAGAGCTGCTTACAGAATAGATATTCCTCCTGCATCTCATTTTGGTCGACAAATCACAAAAAAGCTAAAAGCTGAGCGTCGTTTGACACATCGGTGGATTCAACTAATTATAGTGCAAAATAATCTGCCTTTGGGAGTTTTGCGACTAGTAGTGCCCTCACATCAGCTGCCAATTCATCAATAGCATTGGGATGCTTTTCAGTTTTTTTACGTACTCATCCTTCCCAAACATTGTTTTGCACATATAGCTGCTGGCAATATTAAACTTTCCGCAATTATGTATGGCTGTTTGGTGTGAGCGACACGTAATGCAACTTGATAAGAGGCTTTTAAAGTTAGCTCGCACACTTTGGCTGATTGTCTCATCAATGTCTGCTGGCCCCCAAAAAAAAGATTTTAAACAGGTAATTAAAAATTATTTCAAGTAAGCATGGGTTGTCTTTAAGTGTCGTTGCAGCTTTGATGGTTTCATAGTTTCGTTTGATAGCACGGGAGGGCAAACCACGTAGTGGTTACACTGGTAATTCGTCACCATCGGTCTCTTTGTAGGTGAAGGCAAACTTCAGATAATTCTCTGAATATTTATGTGTTCTCCCGTTTGGCTTTTGGCTGTTCGTGGAAGGGGTGTTGGCATCCTCTGAATGTAGGTCATCTGAACCGCCATCAGTGGTGTCTGACGTGGAGCTTTTGTTCCGAGAAATTACAAAACGATTAAAGCAGGTAACGTGTTTTGGCACCAGATAGCTAAATGTAGCTAAAAGTGCATATGTTGCCATGGTGATCAAATGATCGCGTGAAGACTAATGGGTAGCCTATGTATTATTTTTAACGAATAGAAAGCAATTTTTACGTTATGTTTATGTTTATGTAGGCCTATTGGACGTTTTTAATTTTTGGAAGAGGGAAAAAATGCTTCAGATGAAATAATTTGGCGGACCCCCTGCAGTACCTCCACGGACCCCCTGGGGGTCGCGGACCCCCGGTTGAAGACCTCTGCTTTAAACAGTAAGAACACCTCTGAGTCATTCCATGCCAAACGTACCAATTTAAGAAAATCTCCCCACTCGACCATCTCAGATTTGGCTGAAAAAATTCAAGGTTGTTCATACACTTCTTACTAAGTATAGTCCCAAATATTAGCTCTCTACTCCCAATAGTTTTGTCACAAAAAGATGTTTTAGCAACTATGTCATGTGCATTTCAGACGCTTTTTTAGCAGCGTTTTCTGAAGAGCCATTTTCAAATTGGTATAACTAGAAAAGTATTTAAGTTAGCTCCTTCAAACTCTCTAGGCTTAAAATCTGATTCCATTACTTGAAGAATATGGACTTTCAAGGGTGTGGCTTGGGTATATTATAGTATTCGGGGTGCTTGAATTTGCGCGGAAATTTTACTCTACGCTCTGTTGCAGCATCTTTGAAGGCAAATCATTGAGCGTGGGTATTACACAATATATCAAATTATGTTGATGCCAATAAAACGTTTACTGGCATGACTGTATGAGTGTGCAGCTGTCATGCGTGCTGGCATGAATGTGCAGCTGTCACTGTGGGCCTCAGAGCACAGTAGTACACAGCAGAGTCAGACTCTTCTGGATGGTCATGACTGTATAGTGTATATCAACCCAAGCTAGATAGCCCTGGGGGGTTCAGTGTGCAGCTGTCACTGTGGGCCTCAGAGCACAGTAGTACACAGCAGAGTCAGACCCTTCTGGATGGTCATGACTGTATAGTGTATATCAACCCAAGCTAGATAGCCCTGGGGGGTTCAGTGTGCAGCTGTCACTGTGGGCCTCAGAGCACAGTAGTACACAGCAGAGTCAGACTCTTCTGGATGGTCAAGAGATCAGTTTTAGAGGAAATGTTGAACTCAGCATAAAACCTCCCTTTAAATTCCTCATCGTCATCTTTTGTCTGCAGCATCTAAATATGGTAATCATTGATTTCAGCCTGTACCAGGATGCTATGGCCAGTGTGTATTCACAGGATAGAGTCACCAGTCCTCCCTCTAAACTGCTCAAGTCCTTTGTTGGCTTTTCAACAGAGTCCTTATTTCCCCTGCACACTGTTAACACATACCATTGCCCACAAATTCCCTTGAATTTGTTTATCGATGTGTACGATCAGAGACATTGAAGGAACTGCCAAACTCAATGACACTCTGATACTGCCCCACAGTGGGCAAACTCAGGCATGGCATCTTTATAAAAGTCTTCTTCATATCTGCGCATTTAGAGGGGACCTATATAAAAATCCACACTGGCAGCCTGCGATTAGGAAGTAGTCGTCCTCATTCATGGATTGTATGAAGAGGTTTTGCTAAAATCAGTTTGTTCATTTCATTGCTGCTTCCAGAGATGTACATTTGATAGATGTATAGTTTGGTAACATATGCCTCATATTGTCATCATTTATTATGGTTGTGTCAAGACAATAATTACATTTATTATATGGCAACGACAGTACAAGCGTTCTGATTGGCCAATGCGTAGTCATGCCACCCACGTATTGCCCTCCTCACCGGTCAATATGGATCCGTATTGCCCTCTGACGAAATTTTCAAAATTAGTGAAAATGAGTTTTACTATCGAGACGAAAATGAAAACATCAACAGCCATGAGGAAATTCAGAAGAAGTGAAGATCTGTTATTGAAAGTGATTATGAAGACTAAAAACTATAGTTTGAATCACTTGTGTTGTTACTTTAAATTAAAGCCATTTTAGCTGAGCCGTGTTGTCCGTTTTCTATTGATCATTGTAACTTGAAGTTGGCAAGTAATTGGTTGCTACGCAACACCTGAAACACATTGTGTTGTGAGAAGACTTGAGAGCTGAACAAAACGACATGTTTTCTATTTACAATTACCATTTCTTTTCATTTACAAAGTGCAAGGAGCGAAAAATGCCATATAATAAACAACTTACTAACCTAGACCATTCAGCTTTGGCGTATCAGTTTGAAAATAATAGTTTCAGTTTGAAAATATTAGTTTGATATTTCCCGGCTTGAACTCACTCTCGGTTAGTAAGTTCTTAGTATTTTTCCTCTTGTCTGGAAAAGCATTCAATTTTACAATTGTTTCATTTCTTGCACTGATTTGCCAGTACGGATAGTAACTGTTACATTTGTCAAAGTCTTTTATGTGCATAAATATGTCGATATGATGTCCTTTCCTTTGAATCTGTAGTATGTGGAATGTTATTGTTTTGACAGTTTATGGGAAATCCATTTGCAATGTCACAAAGAATTGTTAATTCTAAAAAAGCATTTAAAAGAATCCAATCACACGTAACATTTGTATATGGCACACACTATGTTTTTTTTATTTATTTCATTACTTACAAGATACTACATGTAATACAGAAATGATCCAATGTAATGTGATTTTGTCTTTTTATTTCAATAATCAATCAGATTTCTGTAATGAAATAGAGCAGTAAACACATAATGACACTAACCAAACACTGCCATTTGCTCCTGGGTTTTTGTACAGGCTTGTTGTGTTTCCTGTCACTGTGGGCTGCAGAGCGCAGTAGTACACAGCAGAGTCTGAGATCTTTGCAGAGGAGATCTTCAAAGAAACTTGTTTTCTGTCCGAGTTCACCATGGCATTGAGCCGTAGATTTTGAGAGTCAGCACGATCGACACGAACGAAGACTAAAAGCACATACTCTGGTCTAGATCCGGGGTACTGGAGATACCACTGCAAACTCTGAATGTTTATGCCATCATATTTGCACGAGAGGGTGACATTTTCTCCATCTAAAGCATTCATTTCAGTCATCATTGCTGTTATTGTCTGTTCAGAACTTTCCCCTGCCAGAATAAATAAACAGTCTTCATAGTCCCATAAACCTTGGTGCCCTATGGAGTTAAAGCAGTACATTGCTAATCACTGTGATAAGTGATAAGATAAGATGCAGTATACAAAAAAGGTTTTGCACAGTATGTTATTAGTATTATATATTGTTAACCACTACATTTCCATACAATATGAATACAGTCGTGTTACTCACCTATCAGAGATACTAAGAGAAGCACACAGAAGAGCAGCATCCTGGTTGACTGCTGGGGAGCAAATAGCAGAGGGGAGATCACTTCCTCAAGTTTACACTGCAACCTTCACCAATAGGCCTGACTGTGTTATGACACAAACACACAATGAATAACCAGTGGCTTTGCTCTGTTCACTTGTGAACCATTGTTGATTTTCTGACACACTCTGTGACTGTGAAACAGGTTGTTGTGTAACAGTGTGGATTGCGCTGTTATACCATGTGAGACTCCCTCAGGCAGACTGCATGAGAAGAGAGGAGACTTGTCAGGGAGGGACTGACCCAGGGTCAGATGGGGCCCTGACCTGTCACAGATCACACCATCCATTCCAGGGTCATCATCTGCCCTCAGGTTCACCCTGTCACTGTGAGTCTGCCCTCACCTCAAACCTGTGGAGGGCAGCAAAGGACCCACCCTGACTGTTTCTTGTGTCACTGATAACTGCCATCAGAGTTTGGAAACTTGATTGTGTGTTTTGAATGTACCTATGTGGTATAACTGTATTTCCAAGACCACTGTTTTTTATTCTATTCACACATGAAAGGGAACTCCTTTATTTCTCTCCTCTCACCACATTTGAACCTGTAAGGTGGTGGAGTATTGTACAATATGCAGCACTGAAGATTACCACATGAGGGCACAAAAGGGTCTGATGTTTTGGAGAGACAGGAAGCATCAAAGACAGTAACACAATGCAGTTTCACACCCTTGGTTGTTAAGAGAAGCTGTTTAGGGCTGATGTTTTCTGCATCATGATATCTCCTCTTCCACCCTCAAGCAGCATATTCTCCACAAACATATAGCTCCATATATTTATAGAAATCAAAGATGCCCTGAGGATACTGAAGAATTGGTACTTGAGTTCCATCATTTCCCTCTCTTAACTCATCTTTTGTTTGCTGATCAATGATGACCAAATTAGGAAAACAGCTTCACAACATGAGAGCCTAAATACATCACTTATTCAGCTGTGCTGCTACTTTAAAGATCTTTCCCCACACTAGTTTTCCTGTCAAGGTTTTTGTATGGCAGACTGTGGTTTTGTGTCACTGTGGGCGTCAGAGCACAGTAGTACATTTACATTACATTTAGTCATTTAGCAGACGCTTTTATCCAAAGCGACTTACAAGGATGTATACACATTTTTTTTTACATTTACACTGATG
This sequence comes from Clupea harengus, assembly GCF_900700415.2. Lineage (NCBI taxonomy): Eukaryota > Metazoa > Chordata > Actinopteri > Clupeiformes > Clupeidae > Clupea > Clupea harengus. The sequence goes on from NC_045176.1 coordinate 14,826,945, forward strand.
GCACACTGCATCAGGAGCAATTAGGGGTTCAGTGTCTTGCTCAAGGACACTTCGACAGGGAATCGAACTAGCAACCTTCTGATTACTAAACGACTTCTCTACCCCCTGTACCACTGTCGCCCCAGTACAGTGCAGAGTCAGAGACTTGAACAGAGGAGATCTCCAGAAAGACTTGAGTTTTCTCCTTGTTGATCTTCCCAGTTAACCGAGGATCTGTGTCTGATATCTGATCTGAACTGTACACACTCACAAGATGCTTTGGAACTGATCTGGGATATTGGTGATACCACTGTAGATTGAGGGCTGTTGTAGAGTAGTTACAGGACAATGTAACTCTGGATCCTTCCTCAGCATACACCTCAGGGCTGTGTGGTGAGATGACATTCTCAGAACTGACACCTGCAAACAAAGTGAAATAAGTGAATGAATAAGATATGCCTCTTGAGATACTGAAACAACGTGCTGTGTTATCAGTTCATTATTAACATAGATTTGACAATTGTGCAATATGACAATAGCATTAATCTGAAAGTTTTGATATTTACCAAGAGCAGCGGCAAAGACTGCAGAAAACAAGAGTATCATTTTACAGGAAATAATAAAATCACCACAGAGAACAGGTTTAATGAACTTGAGTGAAATGAAATGAAAATGAAAAGAACACAGTGTCATGAATCATCATAAGCTCCTCCTTCTGCCCTGAAGGGAGTGGCTAAGATATAGCTCTGAAGTGCGTAATATCAAAAAAGATGTTTTCTCTCTCTAAATTAGAAAGTCATTCTCAACTTGGAAAAGTACATGTGCATTAAAAATAAACCACCAAAAAGTTTTTTTTTTTTACTTTTTCCATTAGCCATTACTTTTTCCATTTCCCAAAGCATATTAATTTAAGGCCAGTCCACATGCATAATGTGATTATCAAACATAGTCATGCAAAATACCCACCGCTGTGCAAATGTCTGAAATACTCGATCACATCAGCTAAACAAAGATAAACTGTGTCACTGTTATTGGTCAAGTCAGCCATTTTCTCTAACAGTCACCATAGCTTTTAGCCTTTTCTGTTTGTAGATTATGCCTCCTGTACTAGGAATTACTGCTCTTAATACACAACCTCATGCCTTGACATGATCAGCTCGTCTTATTTAGTTAGATGTACTTTGTAGTTTCACTGCCAGACCTACTTTCATAGAACTAATACATTTTAAGAGTGCCACACACTCTTGTTCTTGAAGCCTCGTTTGGATACTGCCTATACCAGTAAAGATAAATATAGTCACTGCTTGTTTCATATGAACACTGCAAATTTCCAGAGTTTCCTTCCACACTTTCTATGTAGGAATTGGCAGGACTAAGTTGATCGGCCACAATATCTGTGAAGAATTGAAGAAAGGTTTATGCAGACATGAAACTGTTATCCCTGATATAGTATAGAGTGTAGTATACGGTATATTAAACTACCATCCAGTGCTTTTCATTATTCACATATTTTCTGCGGTCTCCAGATGTTGTTGTTCAATTTCTCTCTCCATCTCTTCCGGGTTTGTGTTTGTCTCAATCAGTCCTTCTGTCTCCATCCTCTTTCCCTCTGCTCTGTCCTGCCTGATGTCTACATTTCCTATCTCAATTCCATTGTTTTCTTCATTCATGTCATCTATTTCTCCCTGACACCATGTCTTCTTTCCCCCTATCACTGCCTTCATCGCCTTCTCTTTCTCCAGCAGTCTGATCTCCTCTCTTAGTTTCTCCCTGTAACTCACTACCTCCCCTTTGTTTCTTCTTTTCCATCTCTCTTTTCCTCTCTTTCTTCCTCCACCACTCTTGCTCCTCTCCCTGATCCTGATTGGTGCTCTCCTCCTCACAGTCTGAAGGGGTCATGTGTTTTCTCTCCTGTCTTCTTCCTCTTCTCAGCTCTCTGCCTGAGTGGCTCCTACTGGTGGTCTGCCAGCTGATCTGCTCCCCACGGGTCTTGGCCAAATCAAGCTGCATGGACAATTTGTTTTAAATTACAGGCTGAAAGCCAGAATTTGGCTGAACATCAGTGTTTCACATTTCATGATTTCATAAATAACGAGCGTTAAAGATTTATATTCACACATTTAGACCTGAAGAAAGGAAAATTAATCTATCCAATGCTACATTATGATTATACCATGCAATTAAGGGAACTTATTTTTTATTGTTTCACTACACTTCAAAAGTAGCTGTAAATATTTATTGAAGGAAATGTCTTTTTCTTTACCTTCCTCATTCTCTTGATCCCAATCCTGCCATCTAGTGGATCCATCAGCAGTAGATGGTAAAACTTTACGGGCTGGGAAGTTTCCCTGAGGATCCACTGCCTCTCCAGCTGCTGGGCGTGGTTCAGCACCATGGTCTTACGATGCTGGAGTCTCCTCTCCATCTCTCTGAACCGCTCATGGACCAGGCCGTCCAGGTAGCGCTGCCACTCCTGTTGCATGAAGAGGGCCATAGCTCTCTGGGAGGGAGATAGATGTTGGTAGCCCAAACAGCAAAATAGTTTAAACTAGTCAGATTAGTTCTACATACTTGATCATGGTTGAGATCATGTCATGTACATATTTGTAGTATGTTCTAGTATGATGTTCTAATACTTTCTATTAATAATTGCAGTGACTGTTTTCCCTCTCTTGTGAAATATTGATGTTCTCCTACTTATCATGACTATAACAGAATGTTGTGCATGTCACTTTGTCACGATTCTAACCCTTTTGTGATGTCATGCTTGGTCTTTACATCATAAATGCAAATATTCTGAATACTGCAGGATGCAATGTGTTACCATAATGAACTCTCATTCACTGTTTCATAAAATAGTATATTTCACTCAAATTAAAAGTAAGATTGTGAGTTTGTATGGCTGTTTAATGATATTGCATTTGTCTTGTTACACAACAGTTTCATTTTCAGTCAGAATCTCATGAAGTTTAGTAGTTTAGTAAGGAAACTAGTGTTCAGTGGTATATGGGCCAATGGTTTTTGTACCAGAGCTGAACATGCTGCCATCACTGTGGGCCTCAGAGCACAGTAGTACACAGCAGAGTCAGATATCTGCAGGTCCTGGATTGATAGAGGAACAGTTTTTGTGCTGGTGTCGAGACTTGCATTGAATCTTTCTTGAAATACACTCTCAGTTGATCCTCCTCCAGAGGTAAGCTTGTTGAGTATAAGTTTAGGGGCTACTTTTAACTTTTGTTGGTACCAGAATAAATATGGATACGTATCATCAGTAATGTATTTGCAGTGGAGTGTAACATATCCTCCTTCTGCAGCAGCCATTTCATCTGGTTGTTCAAGTCTGTCCTCAGCTCTGCATTCTACAAAAGACAAAGTCGTTACACAATGAGAAAGTCACCGAGTTCCTGTCAAAGAACAATCTCCTCGATCCGAACCAGTCTGGATTCAAAAGCGGTCACTCCACCGAAACAGCCCTGTTGTCTGTAATGGAGGCCTTAAAAACAGCTAGAGCAGCAGCTCAATCCTCGGCTCTCGTCCTGCTTGACTTATCAGCTGCGTTTGATACAGTCAACCACCGCATCCTTCTGTCCATACTGTCAAGTATGGGCATTTCTGGCAATGCGCACTCCCGGTTTGAATCCTACCTCACTGGGCGCTCGTTCAACGTGTCATGGCAAGGTCAGCTGTCTGTACCTCACCGCCTCACCACTGGGGTGCCCCAAGGCTCGGTGATGGGACCGCTTCTCTTTGCCATTTACACCACCTCGTTGGGCCCTATCATCCGCTCGCATGGTTTTTCCTACCACTGTTATGCCGATGATACTCAACTGTTTCTGTCTTTCCCTCCTGAGGACACCACGGTCTCGGCGCGGATTTCGGACTGTCTCGCTGATATATCCACATGGATGAAAAATCACCACCTTCAGCTGAACCTGGCCAAAACGGAACTGATGGTCTTCCCAGCCAAACAGGTCATCCACCACAACATCAACGTCACCCCGCTACTCATCGAGCTCCACTGGCTGCCAGTAGCTGCTCGCATTAAGTTCAAGTCACTTATGCTTGCCTACAGAGTGCTTACTGGTTCTGCTCCCACCTACCTAAATGCTCTTGTAAGGGCAAATGTTACACCCAGGACGCTGCGCTCGTCTAGTGAGCGTCGTTTGGCACTGCCGTCCGTGCAAGCACGGCAATCCAGACTATTTTCATTGGTAGTTCCACGTTGGTGGAACGAACTGCCTAGTACTACCAGAGCAGGGGCGTCCCTCTCTACCTTCAAGAAGCTTTTGAAGACCCAACTCTTCAGAGAGCACCTCCCCTCCTAACTGGCACCTGACTAGCGCTTAACTTGCACTTCAGCAGTTACATTCCTGCACTTCTTTTTCCTCTTTTCTAGGTTGTTGTTTTTCTAATTCTCATGTAAAGTAGTATTTATTGTTACACCATGCTTTTTTTATTGCTCTTAGCTTGACTGTTCTCTCCCTTGTACGTCGCTTTGGACAAAAGCGTCTGCTAAATGACTAAATGTAAATGTAAATGTGAGAAGAGTGGAGGAGTAAAACACTAAAACAGTAATGTGGTAAATGAACAGAAGTATACTTACCCAAATAACAAACAACCAGAAGGAAAAAAACAATGAAGGTCATAGTGTCAGAGAATACTGTACTCGTCACAGTGTTCAGATGAGCTCCAGACCAGAGTCCTGCTGGGTTTACTGCGGTTGTTTCTGTTGTGTTCTGTGCTAAATACAAAGACAAGAAATGGGAACAGATGCAAAAAGGGCATCTGAAATCTCTATGATGAAAGTGTAAATGTCACCACCTGGTGGTGAATTAGAAACAATGGCAGTCACACATTTGAATGCTTTAGTTTTGTAAGCTAGCCTGGGAACCAGACGAATTTAGCCCCGCCCACAAAATTTGAGGTTGGGAAGTTCGGTCTGGTATTGCTCCGTTGGGGAGAAACGGAAAATAGAAAATTGTTCGGACCAATCAAATTGTCAGGGCGTGCTTTATACGACGATGGACAGGTGATCAACAGTAACGTAATCAATCACGTCACCAAAGAGCGCTTGGTTTGAATTCGTTTTCAACAAACATGGCTGCCCCTGGAGAGCTGAGATGTGAATTTTCGAGTCTGTTTTAGAAGACAGCGCATTCATTTTAAAAGAGGAATAGAGAAACGCGATCAAGGCATTTGTCGATCGAAAAGATGTTTTTGCCGTCCTTCCTACGGGATTCGGTAAAAGTTTAATTTATCAGCTGGCCCTGGTCACATACTACGTTGCTCTGATTGGTTATGGGTCTATCCAATTGAGCGAAGAGACATTTTTCTTCCTGGTTCGGTTGAAACACGCCCCATAATCACAGCCCAATGGAGCAGTATCAGACTCATATTCTGACTAGAATTATGAGTATGACAACGTCAGGCTACTTGTAAGCCTTCACCAGTACATAATTAAACATAATTTTATGTACGTACCTTTATGCTTTGGATAATGATATCAGAATTCACTTTAATATCATTGTGGAAAAGTATTGAAAATGCAGTCTATACCTTAGTAACACGTACACTTTCTAAACTGATAAAACAACAAGAGCTGAACTGCTTGAAGCTACAGCAAGAAGAAAAAATAGAAAAACATTAAATCTGAGGTGCATGAGTGTGCAGCTGTCACTGTGGGCCTCAGAGCACAGTAGTACACAGCAGAGTCAGACACTTGCAGATTCTGGATGGTCAGAGGAACTGAGCTGGAGTGCCATTTTCCCCAATTCCATAATTATCTCTTTTAAGTATAAATTTGGGGAAGTCCTTTGGTTTTTGTATATACCAGAAAAGGTATTGTGTTGATGAAGTTGTTTTGTATCCACAGTTGAGAGTCACCGTTCCTCCCTCAATGTGAACCATCTCCCCTTCTGGCTGTTCCACAGCGTCCTGCCCTCTGCATCCTAAAAGAAACACCACTGGAGTTTTTATCATGCACTGAAAACATTTCAATATATCTTAATAGAGAAAAACAATATTAGCACTAGTTTATGCCTTACCAACTATGCAAAAGGCAAGTATAAAAACTTTTGAACACAAAACATTATGTTTTTTCTAAGCCTTTGTGCTATCCAGTAGACTGTCAATACAAAACTGAGGAAACATTCTTTCCTTAGTCTTTTCTCTCACAGGCAGTCACATGTTCGACTCCGCCCATCCTACTTGGAAACATATCAGATCCAGATGAGTGAGTGTAGTATCAGGCTTATGAGCTTCAAAGTGGCACGGTAAAAACAATTTGTCTTCTACTCAAAAGATAAGAAAATAGATTCCGTCAAATTTGAATTGAAATAAATTCCTGGACCATGAAATCCTCCAAGAAACTCAAACATTCAAACTGAATGATGAAGTAAGATAAAACGTACTGTAGTAAAATAGTCAGTCACAGACTAGGCCTGTATTGCCACCATGTGGTCAATTGTTTACATTGCAGAGACAAACAATTCATTTGTCCTCAAATTCAGTCAGAGCAGTAAGTAGGTAAGTGCTCTTTATCCATCCATCTCTATCTATAAGTGATCCTCTATCCATTCTAAGTGTGTTAAGTGCCCCAAAAGAGGAAATTCAAAAGAGAATGTGCTTATAGAGAGCAGTTGTGTTAGTTATCACAAGCTCATCAGACACAACAGAGACATAACACTTCATGGACAAAAGGGTTTATTACATCATTCCTCAAGTCATATGGATAGAAATGAACCCAGCTGATATTGTCTTCAGGGCTAAATATTTATATAAAAATGTAAGTGAATTTGGCAGTGAATGCCAGTAGGTGTAGATTTATTGTGTTGTACAGGCATGTTTTTCCCTCAGTGCAGTCAGGTTTTTGTATGGCAGACTGTGGTTTTGTGTCACTGTGGGCGTCAGAGCACAGTAGTACAGTGCAGAGTCAGAGACTTGAACAGAGGAGATCTGCAGAGACAATCGAGTTTTCTCTTCATTCACCCTCACAGACATTCGGTGATCTACATCTGATCTCAGATCATCTCCTGCAGTGTTGGCAGTGAGCACCAGAAACTCTGGAGCTGATCTGGGATACTGGCGATACCACAGTAGAGTAAATGCTGAAACGGTGTAGTCACACGACAGCATCACATTTTCTCCTTTCAATGCCTTCTCTTCTGATTTATTTGGTTTAATGTCATCTGCAAAATGACCACCTGTGGATGAAATTCATTTCAATGTGTATTTGTCTGAGAGTAATACCTCTCACACAATAATTGATCCACTTCAACATCACTATAAAGGTCTAACTCAACAGCTGTGGTGCATATATAGATCTCAAACTTGGAAACGTTTATGATTTCCACTCACCTATAAGAGAAGCCAGAAGCAGAAAAAAGCTGAGAGCCATCATGACAGATGATGTTTGACATCAACCCTGAGCACTCACACCTCCTCAGTTCAGCCTCTGTGTCTCTGGATCACAACACACTTCCTCAGACACACTCTTCACCCAGCCCCTCCTCTGGAGTAATGTCACATGATGCTATCATGAGTGAAAGACATTCTTAATGTTCCACAGTGGTTCATGATGGAAATGAAAGCAAGCGTTTAAGGTTTTCATATCATCATGACTTCAGATGAGTTGGTCACTCAATTCACTTCCTTTGGTGTGAAATGACACACTGATTGTACGAGTTCTGAGTGTGTGGCTGTGACCGTGGGCTTCTGAATCAGACCCTTGCACCTTCTGGATGGTCAAAGAAACAGTTTTTGTGTTTGTTTCTCTAGAAAAACTTGAGTTTCCTCTTTCTTTAGTTTCACCATCAGACGAGGATCTACTTCTGACCTTTGGGGTTGTCCAGTGCTGTGTAGCATGAGCAGGAGAAACTGAGGAGCTGATCTTGGATACTGACGATACCACTGTAGACTTACTGCTGAAGAATTATAGGTTACTATTAGATTCCTCCCTGATTGAAACTCCAGTTCTGTCTGGAGTGATTTTATTTCCCATACAAACACATGAAAAGAGCAAAAAACAACATACAGTGAAATGTCATTTGAAGTGTTAAATAATGTATTGTGATTGATGTACATGTCAGAATGCAGTGCCCTGCAGGAGACTCCCTTATGTCTGACACACCACTGACACCATGACACCTCATAGTGGCTGAAATGGGAATTACAGCATGTCAACCTATTTTTGTCATTGTAGTCTTGTCTTGACAGTTTTAAAGCCTTAATAGTTGCGTGTCATTTCTACAAAAACTTTTGAGCTCAGTAATTACCTCAACTGAGTTCAAATTGATAATTGAACTGTTAACATATACAATGTTGAAGCATTTAGCAACTGGACTGGAGAGAGGTTTATCTTACTTGTTGTTTTCCTTCAATGCTTTGAGATGTTTGCCTGGGCTATGCTCTAACTGAAAAGCAACAGGGTTTTTGGATGGTGGCTTTTGCTCAGCTCATATATAAATGTTACCTTTGCTTTGGCTGTGAAGGTTAGCACTGAATAGAGCACCATAGTGAATTCACACAAGGTTCACAACACACATCTCTGTTACAAATATCATTTCAGCACGTGTGTGTGAGCTCCTCCTCTAGAACCATGCCAGAGTAGCTGTAGTGTCTCTCCATAGGGATCTCTGTGTGAAGCTTTGAAGAGGAAAAACAGTGACCATTTGTTTTATAGATAGGGACTGTGTTTTATTGAGAATCATTCACAATATAGATACAATAGATAGTCTGACACGGTGTTCTTGTATTGGGTTAATGTGTTTTTCTCTAATCTGATCACAATTGTTATTAGTAGTTAGTTATACTTATTTAGCCTACAGGCCAAAGCTATATGTAGCTTTACTTGGTTTGTTTTTCTTCATTGCTTTATGGAGCGTACCAGAATCAGAATCAGAATCAGAATAAGAATGTTTTTTATTGCTAAGTAAGTTTACGCCTACCAGGAATTTGCTTTGGCATATTGGAGCAGACAATAAACATAAAACATAATAAATACTACAGAACATAAGATCTTGGATAGGGTTTATGTTGGAACCAGAACAGCTAGGCCAGTCCTGTGCTAGATTATCAGTGCTTTCTTTGTGATGTCAGACTAGGTTCATGTTATGTCATAATAAGCAGCAGCAGGCAAACATTCTAGAGTTTGTTTTGGGCTTTTTTCAATTAGTCTCTTCTGCTTTTTACTGAAAGTTATGAACTATGCTGCTGCTCAGGTACTCAGGAATACCTCAAGTGGATTAACTAGAGACAGTCTCCAGTGTTGCTTACTAACACAGTGAGTAAGAATGCTATTTCAGCTATTTAATTTCAGTTCCTGTTTCTTCAAGACACTTAAAGCTTGTAATGAGGACAGATGTTTGGTGCCAATGGAAACAAAGTTGTTCTTTGTATGTTTTAATGATGTGAGAAAGAAAAACATAAACATCTCAAACAGGCCTTTTGTATCATGGCGTTAGATTCCTGTCATTGTGGCCCTCAGAGAACAGTAGAAGATTTTTTCTAGTTTTATTTGAGACACGAGCAGTATTAGTTGCAGTAATATGGATCAATTATATTGTGCAAAATAAAACATACTAGTCATTTGGTCAGAGTAGTTTAGTGAGGGTTAAAAGAGGGTTTTTGATAAAGTCCTTTAACTGTGGGACCCAGAGCACAGTTTAACACAGCAGAGTCAGACACTTGTAAACACTTCAATTTAGTTTGGAGTGAAATCTCACATTAAACTTGATCTCCTCTTGCTTTGTATGCCGTGGAGATCTTAAACACATCCACAATGCTTAGTACTATTCATCACACCAACACTACAACATCAGTGATCATGATTTTAATAGTTATCTTACCTGAGTGACATAAGGAATAAGTAGTGTTGGAATGCACTGCTTAATGATTATGTGTGAATGGAACAGTTAAAAGTAGTCTTAGTGTCAAACAGGGAACTCTGAACTAACACTCTTAATGAGAAATGCCATGAGGAAAATGGAAAGAGCTCAGTGTTGCAGTTCAGGTAACATGTAGTATTTTAGTTCAGATAATATTTTACAACTTCTTTTTTCATTGTTGTTGTAGTGATATTAGTAGTATCTGGTTCAATTAGCACTAGTTGTGATGAATACCAATTATGATGCAACAAAAATCTTGTGCTTGTCTTTCTCTGTACCCATCTCTGTCACTGTAACAGTTTATAATGATGCCCTTAATTTCAATGATGCAACAGGTGTAACCACAGATGCTGTTCACAGGAAAACCTCTGATGGTGTTAAACTGATATCAGAGCGCTGGCAGGAAATTACTTTGATCTCTCTGAATGAAAGACATCCTATTTTAAATGTGAGTTTTTGTACAGCTTTTCAAAGACTTTGTATCACTGGGCTGATCCCATAGAGCACAGTAGTAGAGTGCTGTGTCTGCCAGAGTCAGATGATTAATGCTGAGTTCAGTAAACGTTTCATCAGCATTAGAGGTAAATCGTTTGTCAGAACTTTGGAAAGCAGCAGAGCTGGATCGAGCACTTTTGTATAAAAGCCATTGTGGTGCCTGATCAGGATACTGTCTGTACCAGTAGAGCCAAACAGCACGGCTGCTGGTGTCATATGAACATTTCAGGGTCACTGTCATTCCTTCTGGGTGACTGACACTGTCGCGATCAGGGTCAAGTTTGTCAGCCATTATTTCTGAAAAGCAAACACGTTAGAGCACAATTTTTTTCATCATGTTAAAGATTTCATATACAAAATGATTAAAACATCATTAGAAACTGAACATGTCTAAATAGTTTACCAGTGGTGATGATGAGAATCAGAAGTAGTGATTTGTCCATGTTGCTGCCAGATCAGGTCAGTGTTCTTGACATGTAGGTAATTTGTTCTCTGTCGTGCTGCTCTATGTACAGCTGAAAATGTGTCTGCACCTTTTCAATGAAAGGGGAAATACAACAGGAAGTTACTCTCTTCTCATGTCACTCAGCACACAATGTCATTACTACACCCATTAATAATCCCAAGCTCATCTTCATCGACTGGATCATGGCTGAAGTTTATGATTCATGCCAACAACAAGGTCAGTTTAGTCCTATAATGTCTGTGGTTCAGTCTAAAGTCTCCATCTATCTGTCTTGGTCTAACATATGTAGGGTTTGAGCAGTACAGCGGTGACCCCCTTGGTGTCTTAGTATTGAATCATTGCCCCCTGTAGGTTGAAATAAGAATTGCGCAAACACTCATATCTTTCCTGGCCTTTGGGACTGGAGATTACATGGCATTATAAAGAGTTCAGGACAGACTCTCCTAAAACTCTGTAACTTTTAAACTTAATAGACTTTAAGGGGAGAGAAATAGACATTCATCTATGTGCCTTTCTTCTGTTTATATGCTATTGCACAACCATTATTTACTTTCAAATGTTTTATTAATTTCCAGTAACAAACTTGGCCATCATTATGCATGTTATAAGTAGATCATAAAGCAATGAATCAACAGCAATCGTATGACAGTGTATATGAATAAAATCAGTCCCATGAAATATGGTTTACCATCTCTTTTGAGTTTAAAATACTTTTGTAACTGAGTGTTGGTTCCTATTTTGCACACTGCAGACTGTATACTGTTAACTGTTTTATTTTCTCTTGACTTGATATGTGAACAAAAAGATGATAGTTAAGCCTTGTAGGTCAGATTTAGACAGAGCAGGTTTTTGTGTTGAGATGTGTGTTTGTCATACACTGTAGGCTGCAGAGCACAGTAGTAGAGAGCAGAGTCTGAGAGTTCAGCAGAGGTGAGCTCCAGATTGTCATTCTCCCTGACAGCCGAGGGTGTACATCTAATGTCTGATTTTCCCAACAACATGAATTCCAAGAGGATACTGAGGAACTGATTTTGGATACTGCAGATCCCATCGTAGAGTAGGTGAGCCTTCAGTGGAGGAGCCACAGGAAAGGGTTCAATCAGATATCTCCAGAGCAGAGACCTCAGTCCTGTTTGGGGTAGTTTCATCCCAATGAATGAGTCCATAAGCTTTCATGTGTAACAATTTGTAGCAATTTGATCCTGTGGCAGGAACTGTAAATGTAGCATGAATACATTTGGAATCATTCAAAAGTCATGAAAAACAGCAATATGTAAACTATTTGACCTGGCTGTGAAGAGTAGCACTAAATGCACTGAATAGAGAAGCAAAACTCAACAAGGTTCAAAACACAGCAAAGAGTGGAGCTGAAGCAGCTTAAATTTAAGATGGCAGATTTGCTTCATGTATAAGACTGTGAAACTTTATGAATCAGTTTAAATATGAGTTCCCCTCTGAAATCAAAACAGATATGTGTCAGACTTTAATTTTCCATAAAAGGGTTGTTTAACTTGAAACTTTGCAGGACCTTCTAATTCAGAGGAGATTCTTACATTAACACTAAATAGCCTAAGTGAAGTGAAATTACACAAAATAAACTTCAGTATTGTTCAAGTTATGGTACTTCATTAATAACAAAGTCACCAGTTTGCTACAGAGGGTAAATATTGCTTTTTTAAACCAACCAATTTCCAAAGTTGGAAGATACATTTTTCTAATTCCTTTAAGACACAAACAGCATGAAGTAATAAGGTAACATTTTATTATGTCAAATAAAACATACTTGTTTGGTCAGTGTAGATTAGAAATGTGAGAAAGTCAGAAACATCTCAAAGACTACTACTGGTTTGAGAGAGAGAGATAGACTGAGAGAGAGAGAGAGAGAGAGAGAGAGAGAGAGAGAGAGAGAGAGAGAGATAGACTGAGATAGACTGAGAGAGAGAGAGGAGGAGGATTTCGTAGCAGGATGTATTACACTGCTGTCACTGTGGGCCTCAGAGCACAGTAGTACACAGCAGAGTCAGACACTTGTAGATTATGGATGATCAGAGGAACTGAGCTGGAGGAGAAGTTTAGTGTGGAGTGAAATCTCTCATTGAACTCAGTGCCATTATCTCCAGAGCCATATTTACTTCTTCTCAGTATACATTTGGGGAAATCCTTTGGTCTCTGTTTGTACCAGAACAGGTCAGGATTAGTAGAAGAGCTCTCATATACACAGGGCAGGTTCACTGTTTCTCCTTCAAAACTGATCACATGGGACTCCTGCTGATTAACCTGATCTCCTTTGGCTCTGCATGCTGTTGAAGATATTACACACATTTATAAGACTGGGGATGTTTGATCATGCCAACATGAAAACATCAATGATGATTGAGTAAGTATTAAATATCTTAAATATCTTACCTGTGGAAAATAATACAAGAATAATCAGCATTTTCACCCTTTCATTCATGATTGTGTGTCTGTATGATGGCGCTGCTGAAATGTATCTTACTGACAAACAGGGAACTCTTCAATAATGATCACTGTAGACAAATATAAACAGGCATTAGTGAACTATGGCACTTCCTCAACCACTTAAAGTTGCGAAGCATCTCCAACCTGATGTCAAAACTGTAGGCTGAACTGTCCCACCAGCTCAAAACTGTGAGAAGGATGTGTTCAGTCTCAGTTTAAAAATGATCACAATATACTGAATGATGCTGCCATCCAGTGGTCATATCCCTTATTACTGCACTCTAGTCTATTATGTCTCAGCTACCTCAGGCCAAGAATATAACATTGTATTTAAAAAGTTTCTCTTTTTTTTTTAAGTAGTAACACTAAATGTGTTGTTATTAAAAAGGACATGTTACTGGATAATGTCTTGCTGAAACATTGACATAAATCTAAATTGACCTTGTACACCTTCACAATGACAACTGCACTCACAAGGAAGACCTACATTTATTTTTGTGTGATGTTGAAATCAAGACAGAGTATGATTAATTGAAAACATCTGTGTTGTTGTCCAACAATTCTGAACACTCGGAAAATAGATGGCACCCTGAGTTTCCCTGAGCGATGATAGCCCTGATTCACAGACATAAGCACTCTTCACAGATAGCTAATGATAGACATTTATGAATGACAGGATGTGTTAGTGTGACATATTTAGTACACCTGTTGGATAAAAGAGGTGTGAGAGAAGGGGACATTTCATTATGCTTTTTATGATGGTTGTATGTTGTTCTATTTCATTTTTGATTGTGGTCATTGTATATTTTAATTAAGTGACATCTGTACTTAGTGCATTGGATAATCTTATTTACAAAAAGAATAAACTTGACAGACATTGTTCCGTTTCAGGTTCTACGAAAGACAAAGATAAATACGTTGGATAAATTCTTGCCCAGTACTTGCATTTGCTCATTGCAATCACTGATTCATTCACAGATTCCTTCTCCAGTCATGTTTTTGTATGGCAGTCTGTGGTTTTGTGTCACTGTGGGCCTCAGAGCACAGTAGTACAGTGCAGAGTCAGACACTTGAACAGGGGAGATCTCCAGAAAGACTTGAGTTTTCTCTTCGTTTTGTTTCACCATCAGACGAGAATCTACTTCTGACCTTTGTGGTTCTTCAGTGCTTTTTAGCATGAGCACGAGGAACTTAGGAACTGATCTTGGATACTGGCGATACCACTGTAGTGTTGCACTACTGGATGTTGTAGAGTAGCTACAGGATAAGGTGACATTAGATCCGTCTTCAGTGTAACTTTGATTTTGGTTTGATGTGATTGTATCACCTAAATTAATACCTGGAAAAGAAATGTGTGAAGGTCTTTAAAATAACTGAAATATGGAATAAGAATTAGACTGCTGATTTACTGTTGAAAACATCTGTGCACTTATGTCCTATTGCAAACTATCTTCATCTTATAGTTAGAATTCATACCTGCTGTTGCACTGAACAAGATAAGTCCATACAGCAACATGGTGTGGGCTGCTTCAAGAAAGTAAGTCCAACACTGAATGGTTGACACTGAAATGCTCCTCTCAGACTGCACAAAGCTCCACCTTCACCTTATCACACATACATCAGCAGGTGTGAGCAGCTTTCCTGCCAGAAGTCATGTGGTGAGATTTAACCGATCTGTACTGCGCTTTGATAGTGAATGTGTTGACTTTAATAATGGAACAAATTGAAGTACAATGTCCAAGTGCTATGTTTTTAATAAAAGAGCATCCAGATCTGCACTTCATAGACTTTGAGGCAGGTACCCTCCATTTCTTTGCACTATAAGGGCACCCATACAGAACCTCCAGCTAACTCTGTGCCAAAATATATTTATTCATGTAACATTGTTCATTTAAAAATATGGTGCTTTTGTGTGTTAAATATACAGTGGGTTTCATGACAGTGCCAATATTCATCTCTCCATCATGTTTTAGTATTTGTGTTTTAGCTGACACATAGACACAACTATAACCAATACGCCAGGCGCTAACACCCACGAAACGTTGGTTTAGTTTAAAACATAATCAAAATAGAATCAGCTGAAGAAATGAACTTGGAATTTACCAAAGCAGTAGAGCGTAATAATGAACATCCAGCTCTGCATGAATGCCATGTCTTGATTCTGTCCTCTGTAGATGATGGAAGGGTTTGGGGTTTATCTTTTGTAGTTACTGAAGCGATCCCTCTATTTTCAAAACATTCAGCCTTTGAGGAGGTGCTTGTTAATGACAAGGCTGAACAAAATGTCAAGACACAGGTATAAGTGTAATAGTTATTTTGGATGGAATGTCTTCTATCGTTTTGAATGTCATTGAAGTCGTTCCGAGGAATAAAAACAGACGGTGCACCATCAGTGATCAGCATATCAGTAAACTATTCATTTTAGATCATTATAGATGGAAAGATGCTGTTGAAAGGTAAATTATACACTTGAAATATATTTATTATATATACATTTATTTTATAAAATAAAATGATTCAGATTTTTGCTGAAACTTCATTCAGTTTTCTGCTTTGTTTTGTTTGTTTGCAGCCTTGTTACCAACTATACAAAAGTGGTGCAGTACAGCATTTGCTTTGAAATGTGCATGTATGAAGGAGAAATATAGATGTAGTTGTCGATGAAGACATTATCCCACTATTACTGCTGTATATGTAGGTCATGGGCTATCAATGGGACAAAGTGATCCTAAAGAGCAACTTTAACAAACACCTTCATCATGAGCATCTTGCATTGCCCAGGAATTGAAAATCAGGTCAGCTACTTGTTATTCAACAACACTAACCATTGTACCACTGATCACACATGGTAGATTTGCCAGCTCAAAAGTTGTATCTACAGTATTGTGATAGGCAAGCCAACAGATCAAAAACAATATGGCCCCCCAATGACCAGACTGGACACTCATCGGCCCCTGGGTAATTTGATTTTGAGACCCCTGCCCTGACATAGATGTTTATACTGCCCTTCAAAACCACCAGAGTTTGTTTTATTTTCTTAGTTTTGAAATCTTCAGGCATTTAAATAACAGGTGTAACCACGATACCTCAGTTTGCCTTGAAACCTCAGATTGTGGCTAACTGATATTATCCCAATGAGGAAATTACTTTGATCTCTCTCATTAAAAATATGTCTGTTTGCCTCTGAGTTTTTGTACAGCATTTCAGATACTTTGTATCACTGTGCTACCTGCAGAGCACAGTAGTAGAGAGCTCTGTCTGCCAGAGTCAGGACTTTAATATGGAGTTCAGTGGATGTTTGTGATGTTGTGGAATCAAATCTTGGATTAGGGATGTTTTTATCATCACTCCAACTTCTTGCACCTTTCCATAACAAAAACTGAGGTGCCTGTCCAGGATACTGCCTGTACCAGTGAAGATTAACATAGCTGCTGCTCGTGTCATAGGAGCATTTGAGTCTTACAGGTTCCTCTTCACTCTGAGTGACGCCCTCCCGCTCAGGAGAGACTTGGTCAGCACTTACACCTTCAAGACAGAAGCAAAAATCAGAATCATGTTACAATAAAACAAGTCTTCAGTAAAGAAACTGGTATATAGCTAGAAAGCAGCAAGTTTAGGTATTCAACGTTTATTTTGTGAAATGTCCTTAGCTACAACTCTCTCCCTCCTCCTGTGTGTGTGTGTGTGTGTGTGTGTGTGTGTGTGTGTGTGTGTGTGTGTGTGTGTGTGTGTGTGTGTGTGTGTGTGTGTGTGTGTGTGTGTGTGTGTGTGTGTGTGTGTGTGTGTGTGTGTGTGTGTGTGTGTGTGTGTGTAGTCATATGATGTGCAATGAACATTTTAAACATATTACCTGTTGTCATAATGAGGATAAGTAATAGTGGTGTCTCCATAAGGAATCTTAAGTATTCAGTGTTGTTGCTCACAGTCCTCTGAGCTGCTACTGTGTGTAGCTGTGTAGACCTCACTGAAGGAGTTCCTGCTTTGAGGAGTCCTCTATGTCACACTGCAGATGACCCTCCCTGCAGCATTTTCAGCCTGTAGAAATAAAGCCCTGAGTGTTTCACCAGGAACCAAAGTAGGCTTATTCTGAAGCATGAAATATACTAGTGTGGCCAGACTAAAAACAAGTACATTTGTCTTGATTCTGACTTTGACAAAGCAGTTTTGTACTTGTCAGTGGTGATCAAGCATTAACTCGCTCAGAACCAGAAATTAAATATCAGTAACAAGTTATAATACCTTATTAAGATAATTAAAGACTGAAACGCTTGAAGCAAGTGAAATGCTCGAATATAAAAAATGCCTGGTGAGAAGAAATATCTTGTCCAACAAAAAACAAGCATATATTGCTTTGATTTAAGATATTTCATCTTACTAAGATTACAATTTTTACAGTGCAGTGCATTCCCCAACATGAATTCTGGGATTTAGTTTTTTTACATTGTATCTTCAAATATATATATATAGAGAGAGAACAGTACAGTATTTATGATTCAGTATCACCCATCCTCCTCCAGAAAAAGTTTGATCTCCTGATTGCAATGTCATCAGAAATTGAACACAGAATGTTGAATTGATGAGCCTCTTTTACCTGTGCAACCCACAGCAATAGGCCCTGCCACACAATAAGAATTGTATTGTAACTGTTTTACACTTTTCTTTGTTTTTCACTGAGGCGGTATGTTCAGGGATTTCCTAGTATACATTCCAGACTCTATAATACTGCCCTCTTGTGGTTAAACTTTTGTGTTACATAAAGTGACAACATATTTAGCAGTGTACTGTTTTGTGTAGTTTCAATAATTTCAGATGATTAATAATAATTTTCACATTGAAGTCTTCCCGTACAGCAACTGCTTAAAGGGAAACTGTTTCATGTGATATTTAAAGTTTCTCCATCTAGGTGTTTGAATATACACAAGAGTAAGTCTTCACAGCAGGTTTTTGTATGATGACTTCACACACAGCTGTCACTGTGGGCCTCAGAGCACAGTAGTAGACAGCAGAGTCAGACACATGCAGATTCTTGATTGTCAGAGGAACAGTTTTTGTAGTCTTGTTGAGTTCAGCAAGAAATATTCCTTCAAATTCCTTTTCACCATCACCACCTCCAATAGAGAATCTCCTCAGCATATATTGAGGATAATCATTAGGTTTCTGTTTATACCAGAACAGGTATGCATTAACACTGGTTGTATCATAACTACAGTGGAGTGTCACCATCCCTCCTTCAGGTCCAGTCTCAGACTTTGATGACTGCTCAACAGTGTCTTCTTTTCCTCTGCACACTGTAACAACATTCACATTCAGAAGGTTTCATGATCACATAGCCAAGACTGGAGGAATTAGCTTTTAGCAGTCCATCATTCTCCTCTCAGTATTCACTATCAACACCATTACAACACTTAACACAACTACACCTCCTGTACTGTCCTACAGAACCGCAGCTACTGTGTTCTAAGATAACACACAACCCCCAGATCGTGAACACGTAAGACTTCTATCAAGTTGAAGATGAATGTTATCATTAATCAAAGTAAGTAAACAGAGTGATGTTGTTAGCTATCTAACTTGTTAGAGTCTAATAAGAGATATGAGATGGTACCACAATAGCTGAAAAAGAGATTTAGATCTGATCATACCCAAGCATGACGCTGAGAGAATAAGACAGTTCTTAAGCCAGCTGTACATGATCATACTGTGAAACGCATGAAATGAAAACACACTCATGCACACTCATACACACTCTTGCATTTAAGGAGGAGCTACTGAAATATTGATCATGTGATCATATCACCAAAACAAATGTAACTTGAGATAAGGTTATATAATGTCATACTGTTTGAAGCATATATAATTATGAGTTTAATATAGCTGAAATAGGCTATCGAAATTAGTGTTATGGTGTACAACATTCAGCTCTTTTGCATTCATTAAGCGGCCATTATCCCTTATTCAGTTCAGGCCCTAACACAATACATCCAGACATTATGATGCTCCAAGCAGTGAGCCAATATTCGAGTCCTAACATTCTTCACTGGCTTTAGCATCTGTGCTCTGTCTGGTGCTAGTTGGCATGTACACATTTCCCCGTACATAACAAAGTGCAGTGGACTGAGTAAGGATCATATTTATATGGCACTTGTTGTAGCCTATAGTGAGTTTAAACAAAGGTACAAAATGGAAAATATCAAGGCGGGCAAGAAATTTAAACAAACCCTAACAAACAAGGTCCAACTGAATACACTTTTGGGGTATTACGTTACTTTTATACTTAGTCATGAATAACCCATTTGTTTTCATATGAATGAAGCCTTCTTAGAGATCCTTTCTTCTGCATCTCTTCTGTTGTCAAAACTACAGGAAGAACTGATCCACTTTCATGTAGAATCTCAAGTTGTTATGAAGAATGCTAAAATGCCACCACCTATTGGTTCAGAATTGATTGGATATTATGTTGACAACTTCAATGAAAGAGTTAAATGAACTGGACAAGTAAGCACATAGACAATCACATGGACCATAACCAGCAATAAAATGGGAATTACAGCATACCAACATATTTGTGTCATATTACATGTTGTATTTAATCGTTATTTCACTGACTTGTCTTGACAGTTTGAAAACTCTATTATTTGCATGTCTCATTCCTAAGAAAACGTTTGAGCCCAGTAATTACCTCAAGTGAGTTCAAATTGATAATTGAACTGTCAACATATACAATGTTGGAGCATTTAGCACCTGGACTAGAGAGAGGTTTATCCTCTTCTTGCTTGTTGTTTGCCTTCAAAGCTTTGAGATGTTTGCCTGAGCTATGGTCTAACTGAAAAGCAACAGGGTTTTGGAGGGTGGCTTTTGCTCAGTCTTCCATAATGGATGAAATTAAAGATGTAGCTCAGGTATAAATGTTACCTGCTATGGCTGTGAAGGTTAGCACTGAATAGAGCAGCATAGTAAACTCACACAAGGTTCACAACACACATCTCTGTTACAAAGATCATTTCAGCACATGTGTCATGTGAGCTCCTCCTCTAGAACCATGCCAAAGTAGCTGTAGTGTCTCTCCATAGGGATCTCTGTGTGAAGCTTTGAAGAGGAAAAACAGTGACCATTTGTTTCATAGATAGGTACTGTGTTTTATTGAGAATCAATCACAATGTAGTGAATATATATTATTGTATTCTGTTATAGAAAATGTTTGTTTCCGCTGTTGATTTGTGCTTGATGGAAGCGGTTGGGAGTCAAACCGTTTTAATGAATTAGTATGCTGAAACATGAAAAATGTATTTCCAGTTCACACTGCCTTTTTAAGAATATCTGTATACCTTTTCCCTCCATCTTAGCTGGGAGGGTTTTTGTTCAGTGCAGCTGGGTTTCCTGACACTGTGGGCGTCAGGGCACAGTAGTAGACAGCAGAGTCTGAGACTTCAGCAGATGAGATCTCCAGTGAAACTTGCTTTGCTGTTGTGTCATGCTTGATTGATATCCCAGGAACAGGATGAGTTGCCTTGGTTATGTAGCCTTGATAATCCATAATGAGAAACTGTGGCACTGTGTCAGTGAACTGGCGATACCAGTGCAGACTGTCAACAGATCCATTGTACTTGCAGACGAGCTGAACATTTTCTCCTTCTGTTGCATGCTTCACTGCAGTGTTGGGGACAATAGAGTTTCCAGCACTCTTACCTTTTAGTAGAGGGTTTTACACAAAAAACAGTATGTAATAATAATAATACATTCATTATTTTTGAATATGTTCTGCTATTTGATACTGCAGTGCAATATGTACATGAAATAGAAGTTCTCTTACCCAAGAAGGTTGAAAACAGTAGCACTGTTAGAGGAATCATCATGGTAGAGCACATAGTGTAGTTCATGTGTGAGGCTGGTATGCAGATCTGTGTGGATTCAGTTCTTTCCACTCAGGCACTTTCATCAGATCTCACCATGATGCTGTCTGTCTGTTCAGCTCCTCCCCTGACTGGTAGAGAGGATTGGTCATGAGCTGCACTGTGCCTTAACTGGTCAGGATAGTAACACAGTAGTGTAGTCATTCTACTAATTGAGTAATTCCACATATTCTGGTTAACTGCATTATCATCTTGGTATACAGCAGAGTCCAACCTTTTGGACTTTTGTTTCATAATGACTCTTGTTTGGACAATTCTCTCAGTGGCCTCTCTCAGCTTAAATGATCCCTTTGCTATTGGATTTTTTCCTGGGATTTAAATCCGTGTCCCAATCACTATTTTAAACTTTCATAAAAGATAATTCATCAAGGGAAAGTTTTATTTTCTTCAAATGAATAGTTTATCATCAACAACTTAATAATCAGTTCATATGAATGTGTAATTTTGTCTTTCAGCTGACAAATCACGCTTTTATCAACTTGTTAAAATCAACTTGTAATAGTAATACAGTATCACACTCTTTAAACAGAAAGAACACCTGTATCAATAGATACTGTCCATGTGACTAGGAAGCCTATGTTTTTGTATGAGCACTGAGTGTGCAGCTGTCACTGTGGGCCTCAGAGCACAGTAGTACACAGCAGAGTCAGACACTTGTAGATTCTGGATGGTCAGATGAACTGAGTTTGAGGTGAGATTGGCCTCAAATCTCTCTTTGAATGTTTCATCGTTAGACCCTGATGTGGAATATCTCCAGAGTATGTATGCAGGGATTCCATGAGGTTTCTGTTGGTACCAGAACAGGTAGGCCTGTCCTGTGCTGGCGCTGGTGTAGGTACAGGGGAGAGTTACTGAATCTCCCTCAGAGGCAGTGAGAAATCCTCCTGGCTGATCAACAGAGTCTTCACTTCTGCATTCTGAAATCACAACCATTAAGTTGAACAAACAACTTCTACAACATCTAGCAGTACATTATGTAACTACAGTGGGAAGTTGAAAATGGTTAGGACACCTACCAAAATAAAATAAACTAATGAGAAATAATTTCCCCAGGCTAAGTTCCATGGTTGAACAGTTCCTTTCAAGAGATGTTCATCATCAGATTCTCTTGTCAGTGTGTCAACACTAATTCCTAGCAGTTATGTCTCCTTGTGGATCCAGAGTGTTTCTACAGGCTTATTGACATAACAGATGCTAATATGTACTGGTCTTTCTGAGGAGGGAAGTGTAATGTTGCCACCTTGTGGATGAAGAAGGGTTTGAAGCTTTTTAGAATGAAACCTCATTGATTGCCGAACATGTCAATTTCTTTAAATGAAAACTCATTACTTCAGGCTAGCAATGTTACCACCTAGTATGAAATGCATACATTAATGTATCCTGAATGTTTGCCATCAGACAAAAAGTCATGTTAATGTGTATTATATGTATAAATGTTACCTGCAATGGCTGTGAAGAGTAGCACTGAATAGAGCAGCATAGTAAACTCAATAAGGTTTGTGGGTCTTTAAATTAAATACAACCAATTCGTTTTGGATTATGAGTGCTTTCTTTGTGATGTCAGACCAGGTTCATGTGTATGTCATAATAAGCAGCAGCAGGCAAACATTCTATAGTTTGTTTTGGGCTTTTTTCATTAAGTCTCTTCTGCTTTTTATTGAAAGTTATGAACTATGCTGCTGCTCAGGTACTCAGGAATACCTCAAGTGGATTAACTAGAGACAGTCTTCAGTTTGCTTACTAACACAGTGAGTAAGAATGCCATTTCAGTGTCAATTTACACTATATTCATGTTTTTTTTTTTTTTTTTTTTCCTCAGTTTTCTCAGTCAACTGCTTCCTATTTCTTTAAGACACTTAAAACATCTTTGTATAATTTAGTGATGTAAGAGGTTTTTAACCATGTACCTGGGGAAGTCATTGGACATTGGTACCAGAAAAGAGAAGGGAAAGAATCAGTTGTTTTGTATGTACAATTGAGAGTTGTCCTCCCTCCCTCGAACGCCATGTGAACTCTCTGGCTGATCAACTGTC
Organism: Clupea harengus; assembly: GCF_900700415.2. NCBI lineage: Eukaryota > Metazoa > Chordata > Actinopteri > Clupeiformes > Clupeidae > Clupea > Clupea harengus. The sequence goes on from NC_045176.1 coordinate 14,850,172, forward strand.
TCCTGTGATCTGCACTCTGGAAAACACAGAAAAGCCCTTTGATAATTGCAGGCTACTGATTCTACAGACTGAAACCTGAAATCTGATCAAACATTACCTACCTGAAAAGCACACAGAGAGCAGAAGTAACTCCCATAGCCAGTGAGCCACGATGGTTCAGTGATGGACTCTGAAGCTCTCTGCCACACTCAGTAGTGCCTCTCTCCTTATGAACTTCTGATGGTGTGGGAGGTGTCAGGGCCAGGGGCGGTTTTTCTTACAGGCGGTATAGGCGGTCGCCTAGGGCGCCACTCAGAGGGGGGCGCAAAAAACTGCGCCCAGCAAAAAAAACAAAAACAAGAATTATGTTTTTTTTTTGCTGGACAGAGTTTTTTTGCGCCCCCTTCTATATCTCCAACCAATATTTTGACATAAAAAAAAAAAATCTAACATAAAATGAGCCAAAAATCGAAAACGGAAGGGGTACGTACGTCCTTGGTGTTGTCAGAACATGCTAGCACAGTGAGGCGTCCGGGGCGCAATTTAAGAAGAAAAGAAAGGAAGAAGAAGAGAAACGTGCCAAGGAGAAAGGTAAATCCTTAAATCCTGTTCTAGCCTAGAATGAATTCCAGATAAGAAAACGTTCACGAATGCGTGAATTGCCCCGGGCACTTTAGTGGAGTTAAGAAGAAAAGATGTACCTTATCATTGAAAGTTTTCCTACTCCCTGTCACATAGTTCTTTAAGGATTTTACAGAGGCGGGTATATCAAAAATGATATGTCCATTTATTCTACATTATACAAAAAAAGGCATGATTAAAATAGGGGCGCACATATAAAGCCAATAGCCACTGCAATAACACTACACATATCTTACTGGTTGCATAGCACACCCATTAAGGAAGCCAAACACGGCAACTTGTCAACAAATGAGGAATACTGGTAAAAATCCAAGTGTTGTATTGTCAACTTTAGTGAATGGATTGTATGTAATCTTGCTAGTTAGCTAACGCTAGCTAGCCAGTGACTTGTGACGTTCCTTGTTATTGCCATTCAGTCGAAACATCAGTTCAAGTTCAGCTGTACCGCAATTTGCGTCATTTTGCGTCATAAAAATTTTGCGTAATCAAATTTGGACAGCTTTAGTTTTGGTGGAGCGAGCTAGACAGTTTAATTAGACATGATTCAACTAATCAAGAGCTATGCATCTTGGAATACAAAAATGTGTATGTCCATAAACAGTTGAACAGGGGGCGTGGCCGGAGCGTAGTCCAGCACAGGCGTGACATTTTCTCAGTGATTTGTTCTTGAATTAATGTTTGTTCATCGTCGCGTTCGTTGTTGTGTTTATGTGAAAGAAATGCAGTCTTACAGGGCAAAATAGCTTTTGAAAGTTGCAATTCTGTTTTCGTGGGGAAAAAAAATATTTTTTATTTGGGGGGGGGGGGGGGAGCGCCAGGAGTGAAGCTCGCCTAGAGCGCCAAATGTGCTAGGGCCGCCCCTGGTCAGGGCAGTAGACTTCAGATGATGCAGAGCAGGGGCGTGGCCACGTGGTGGCCAGGGGGGGCCACGGCCACCATTGGTCAGAGAATGGCCACCCTGCCGGCCCCCCCAACCTCACGGCACGGCAAAAAAATACAAAATACAAAAAACCCACCTGAACAGAAACGGTATAAAGCTGAAATAAATGCATTAGTATTTTTTTTATCAAGTCGTCTTATATTGTCATTTGTCACTTACGCTACAAGCCCCATATTTGCAACATGTTGGGCCACGCCCCCATCAACAGCGCAAGACACAAACCAACGTGCCTGCATTCTGACAGCGCTTCAATGGAGACTAGCAGCTAACCACTGGATACCACTGTAACTAACAGGTGAGTAAGTTGGTGATACTTGAAAGGATCATTGAAATGATAAGATCATAAAGTTATCTTCACACTCAATTTAATGTGTAAGAATGTGTCAACATTGAGGAATTGTGGCAGAGTGAGTTGAGTTAGGCTGCTGCTGTTATTTTTGCAAACTTGTAAGATTATCTCTAGCTAGCGAGCTAGCGCTAGCTAGTTAGCTTAAGTCCATTCCCAGGTGTCACTTAGTCATAGATAACACACTGTCGCTAGTTTACACTTGAAATTGAAATAAAAGCAGTCTATAGTTAATGTTGTGTAAAACTTTTCTTTAAAGATGACACAATGAAAAGGATAAGTGCCTCAGGGGGAGACAGGAAAAGCCATGCTTTTTTGCCAGCACGCGTAATTGAAGAATGGGACAGGGTCGGTCGGTTTATGGCAAACAAAAATAATTTTAAGGCTGGCCATATAAACATATATTAATTCAATCTGTAAAATGTTAATGATTGCATGTGTAGCAGGACAGGTTAAACCTGACGTCACTGCACCACCTGTTTACTTCTCCCCGTCCCTCTTAATTTACCGGTAATTAAGTGACCCTATAAATTAACAACAAGACACAATCTGTGTTAGGATCTTGTGAAGCACAACTGCAGGAGACAAGGTTTGGAGGACTCACAGAGGGTTTATTCCAGAAACAACAACGGATTCAATGGCACACGGTAAACAAAAGATGTCCTTCCAATAAATAACACAAAACGCCGTCTTTAGGCAACAAACTCAAAAAGTCCACAAAGTATCCAAAATCACAGAAACAATATAAAGTCCAACAGACCGTGAGCTGCGGCAAACAAGGATCAATAATCACAGGAGCAAGTTCCTGCTAGGAGCAGGTGAGCATACAGAGTTGACTGTCCCTCGGTTAGAAATCTCATGACTGAGCAACGAAGCTCGGAAACAAGGGGCTTAAGACAGCCGCCTGAAACGAGGACCAGGTGATTCCTCTGATCACCTGGCATGGGGTTTCCTAGGCCGGAACTCAGGGGCTTGTGGGTTCTGGCGGCATCTCCTGGCCGGTCGAGGTATGACAATCTGGGCATGCGTCATTTCATGGTACCTGTTGCGTTAAGCTCAAGTCCACCTGTTCGTCGTGTGTTCAAGCCTGTTTGGTTTGGGTTGTCGTTGACAGCTATTACTCCGTCTCCTGTTCACTCAAACGGATTACACGTTCGCTGCGTGCCACAAACAGGTATGTTTGGGTCCTTGCTCTGCTTGAACGGTTGCTGTGTTTTAGCTAGCTATTCACCCATACGTTTTATACTTTGTATTTAGCTAGCGGACACAGAGTAGCTGCTGCCTGTTTCCTCCTGCGTCTCATGCCCTTGGATGCCTGGTAGGCTACCTTGCTGCCTCTGTTTTTAAATGTATTACTAGCGTTGTGTGGCGGTAACGTTCTCCAATCTCTCCCGTAGGAATTGGCCTGGGTGGGTTGACGCCGCTGCTGTTTTGCTTTTAGTGATTTGTATCGTTTGATGTTCGTCTTCCTTCACGTCTCGCCCCCCTTCCAGGCAGCTGCTGTCTGAAAGAGCTGCTCCTGCGTGTGTGTGTTTGCATGTGTGTTAATGGTTGTTTCGTATTTCTTTTCTGTTTATTTGTAGCCATCTTTAGGTGGCTACTTTTGGTTTGGTTCTGTTTGTTTTGTATTTAATGTGTTGTTGTCTGTACTGGGTGCCGCAGGGCTAGGTAGTCCATCATTCCCCACCGTAGTGGTGGTAACATCTCCCGTGTGTGATTTAAACTCATTTTTGGTGTGTGTGTGTATTCACCTTTTTGTGTGCATTTGGTGTGAGCAGTGCACGGTTGCTGTGTCCTGGAGATAATACCCCATTACCCTCGTAATACACCTGCCTGACTTGGTAAGCCTCAGTCCTGTTTGTGTTCTGTTCATTTGGTTGTTGTGTTGTCCCTTGTCTGTCCTACTGTTCCCTGTTCGTGTGTTTTTGTATTTTACCTGGTTGCAATTAAATAAAACATATTTATTATTTATGGACACACGTCTCACGCTTCCTCAGTTTCACGAACCTGTGTGCCCCTAGTGGGCTAGTTTCATCCACCCAACTATTTCCCTGGGCGCAACTCCTAGGGTGGCGTAGTCGTGCTCTTTATATTCCTAGCTCCACTCCATTTTGTTATGCCACACATGTTTAGTCTTAAAAAACAACAAAAGAACAACATGTAATTGGAAGTGGATAGCACTTAAGTTAAAAGCTGATACTAATGGGATTCTTTGGTGTTTTACAGACATTTCCAAGTCCAGGGGTGAAGCTCCAGCGCAACCTCAACTAAATTTCCCCAAGACACTCCAGGAAGACTGAAACAGGAGCTTCAAGGGTGAGTGGTATGCAGTCCACCCCACGTTAGAATACTCCATAAGTGAAGACTCTACCTCTAACAAACAAAAATGACAATTATGTAAAATGATTTACATGGATCTACACTCACTCACTCACTCATACACGCACACGCACACGCACACACACACAAACAAAGAGTGCCCCTTATAGACCTGGTTTGTCAGTGCTCTGTTTTCATTCAGCACCACAATCTATTTGATGTAGTAAGCTAGTGATATTGTTCACTATTTGTAGTGATACTGTTCAATGTACATTGTACATATTGTTGATATTTTTGTATGTATTATGGGACATGTGTGTGTGATGTAATGTTTTTGCTTTTCTTTCTCTTTATATATACATATGTATAGATTATCGCAAATTAATGGAATATTTACTTAACATCCCCGTCTCGTGTTAAGGTCCCGAACCCCCTCAAATATTCATGACACATCGCACTCGCACATTATCTAAGCACCCATTCCAATAACATGGGATTATCAATAAGACATCATTAGTGTCCATAAGAAGGTTCAATCCATTGTGCCACCCTAAATAAAAGACTGGCCAGAGCTGGCCCCCCCAGAAAAAATTGTCCTGGCTACGCCCCTGATGCAGAGTCCTACAGTATTGCTATCATAGCATGTGATAATATAAGTGGTGAATGAATAGTAAACTTTCTAACAGAGTTAGATGTAGCAGCAAGGCTACAGCTAAAATTAAGGCAAAAACGTGTGTCTAAAAGGCGGGCAAAACAGGCCTCAAAAATAGGCATGGTAATCACAGCAATAGTAAACAAGTGCAGCATTTTAGACTCACACACAGGGTATCTATGTCTGGTGCTACCTGATTTTGTTACATCAGGAAGCGTGCTGTTTGATGTATTGTATCTTACGTAATTCATATTGAGTTATTGTGGAAAATGTGTAAATTAATATTAAGGTCTCATTGTGCATCACTCAGGTATATTAACTGTGTAAAATTTTGCCACAAGTAGGGTCTTGCTGAGTTCCCGCCTTTATTATTATATTTTAAATTAAAAAAAAAAAATAATATATTGCATTTCATCACTGGATTGACTTTTAGATATTAACAAATAAACCAAGAAAGTCATGGACTGCATGAATTAATTAATTCAACTCGACACTTTAAAAACGAATTGGTTCATTAAAACTCAATCGATTTACAATCCATTTCAGACATTATTAGCAAAACAGCTGTCTACACTGACATTCAAGGAAAGAGATTGCATTTTAAATCAAATCACTCTCACCCACATGGTTGCAGAGTAAACAGACAATCATTGAAATGACGTCATTGGTGGTCTTTCTAATTTCATGCAAACTTTAGCATTTTACTTTTGCATTCATGAGCAAAGTCTTAACAGAATTCAAGTGTTTCTTTATAACAACGACAACACAATCTGTCCATTACAGACAACTGTCAACAAAAAGAGACCCCCACTGTGGTGTTTCTGTTAAGCTGAGACCCATATCCCATCAGTTAGTCTGCAGGATAAGAGTGACTTATTTAACACCACTATACAGTCATGAGAACAGTGCTATCTGACAATAAATCCCATAAACCCATAAATCTCTGAAACAACATGTGAAGCATCCATGTGTGTTTTCAGTACATAGATGTTTACACTGCCCTTCAAAACTATCAGAGTGTGTTTTATTTTCTTAGTTTTGAAATCTTCAGGCGTTCAAATAACAGGTGTAACCACGATACCTCAGTTTGCCTTGAAACCTCAGATTGTGGCTAACTGATATTATACCAATGAGGAAATGACTTTGATCTCTCTCATTAAAAAATTGTCTGTTTGCCTCTGAGTTTTTGTACAGCATTTCAGATACTTTGTATCACTGTGCTACCCTCAGAGCACAGTAGTAGAGAGCTGTGTCTGCCAGAGTCAGGACTTTAATATGGAGCTCAGTGGATGTCTGTGATGTTGTGGAATCAAATCTTGGATCATTGCTGTGTTTAGAACTATAATCTCTTGCACCTTTATATAACAAATACTGAGGTGCCTGTCCAGGATACTGCCTGTACCAGTAAAGATAAACATTGTTGCTACTCGTTTCATAAGAGCATTTGAGTGTTACAGATTCCACTTCACTCTGAGTGACGCCCTTCTGCTCAGGAGCGACTTGGTCAGCAGTTACACCTTCAAAACAGAAAAGTCAGAATCATGTTAAAACATGTCTTCAGAAAAGAAACTGGTATAATGCTACAAAGTATCAAGTTTAGGTATTCAGCATTTATTTAGTGAAATGTCCTACACTACTACTCTGTGTTGATGTGTCTGGGTGCGTGCGTTTGTGTGTGTGTGTAGCCACATGATGTTTAAACATTTGAAATATATTACCTGTTGTCATAATGAGGATCAGTAATAGTGGTGTCTCCATGATACATCTATAGTATTCAGTATTGTTGCTCACAGTCCTCTAAGCTGCTACTGTGTGTAGCTGTGTAGACCTCACTGAAGGAATTCCTGCTTTGAGGAGTCCTCTATGTCACACTGCAGATGACCCTCCCTGCAGCATTTTCAGCCTGTAGAAATAAAGCCCTGAGTGTTTCACCAGGAAACGCAGTAGGCTTAGGGTCACCTAATGGCAAATAAACAGACCCATATACAGTATAACCAATCAAAAATAACATTATGAGTATAATAATGTATAATACTTAATGTGCTTGAGCTTTGCGATGTAACCTAAGCACCTCAACTTTGCCTCTAGAATCATCAACCTGCTGAATTCACATTGTGTGATGATTTCATATGACTGATGATGCGTCTTGTATCCAGATTGTATCTAGATATGATATACTATGAGTTCAACAAGATATGTCTCCAGTGTCCACATTTAAATCTGGTTCAGGTCTGATTCAGATCCGTTCGCTGTGTCCTGGTCACATCACACCCTCCTCTTGTTTGTGTGGGTCCAAAAAAATAACAAACAAGAAAGAAAAGGAAAAAAAAAAAATACATGTATGTAACTGTTTTGCACTATTGATTCCATTCTCACTGTGTGCACTGAGGTAGTATGTTCAGGGATTGCCTAGTATTGCTTTCAGACTCTGCAATACTGCTCTCTTGTGGTTAACCTCATGTTTTACATAAAGTGATGACATATTTAGCAGTGTAGTTTCTTGTTTTGTGTAGTTTAAATCATTTCAGATAAAGTCTGCAAGAATCTTCACATTGAAGTCATCCCGACTAGCAGCTGCTTAGTGAGAAACCGTTTCTTGTGAACTTTAAAGTTTATCCATCTTAGCATCTAGGTTTGAATACACACAAGAGTAAGACTTTCCAGCAGGTTTTTGTATGATGACTTCACACACAGCTGTCACTGTGGGCTGCAGAGCACAGTAGTAGACAGCAGAGTCAGACACTTGCAGATTCTTGATTGTCAGAGGAACAGTTTTTGTAGTCTTGTTGAGTTCAGCAAGAAATCTTCCTTCAAATTCCTTTTCACCATCACCACCTCCAGTAGAGAATCTCCTCAGCATATATTGAGGATAATCATTAGGTTTCCGTTTATACCAAATGTGGTATCATGGGAGGCTTTACCACTGAGCTGGGTGTAGGGCAGTGCGTAATCAACAGGACAGAGCCGGCAAAAGTGCTTTCAAACAAGGATCAGGTTTATTCACCAACACAAAGTCTTTTAGGAAGCAAACATAAAAGTTCTTCAAAGGCAAAAACATAGGCTTCATAAAGTTGCTCCTCACTTACATCCTACCCACTGTAGTTGCAGCTTAAAGTTCCTCCGTCCAGGTCCTTCCTGGCTTGGGGCTAGCCTTCCCCCTTCCGGATGCGGCTTAGCAAGCGCTTTAGCAAGCGTTTCCATAAAGGCTTCTCCCGCACGTCAAGGGATCTCTGTTCTCCCTCCTGGCTCTTCCTGCTCTCGTGGCTCGCCCTTTCACAACAGGCACCACCTGTCTTAAATGCCCCTTCCATCAGGTGCCTTAAGCACCTACACCTGGTTGGGTGCTGCTGCATTCTGGGAGATGTAGTGCCACTGGCAGCCATCTTGTGGTGTGGCAGCCAGACCTCCACACGAACACCACACCCCTCTGCCAGCTGGCCCATCGTGATGCCACACAGAACAGGTATGCAGTATAACTATCACTGGTTGTATCATAACTACAGTGGAGTGTCACCATCCCTCCTTCAGGTCCAGTCTCAGACTTTGATGACTGCTCAACAGTGTCTTCTTTTCCTCTGCACACTGTAACAACATTCACATTCAGAAGGTTTCATGATCACATAGCCAAGACTGGAGGAATTAGCTTTTAGCACTCCATCATTCTCCACTCAGTATTCACTATCAACACCATCACAACTACAACTCCTGTACTGTAGTATAGAACTGCATCTACTGTGTTCTAAGATAACACATAACCCTGATCGTGAACATGTTAGACTTTGAAAAAGTTGAAAACAAATGTTATCATTAATAAAAGTAAGTAAACAGAGTGATGTTTTTAACTATCTAACTTGTTAGAGTCTAATAAGAGATATGAGATGGTGCCACAATAGCTGAAAAAGAAATTTTGATCTGATCATACCCAAGCATGATGCTGAGAGAATAAGACAGTTCTTAAGCCAGCTGTACATGATCATACTGTGAAACGTATGAAATGAAAACAAACACGCTAATACACACTCTTGCATTTAAGGAGGAACTTCTGAAATATTCACAATCAGTTTGTTCAGCTCCTCCCTGACTGGTAAAGAGGATTGGTCATGAGCTGCACTGTGCCTTTACTGGTCAGGATAGTAACACAGTAGTGTAGTAATTCTACTAATGGAGTAATTCCACATATTCTGTTTAACTGCATTATCATCTTGGCATGCGGCCAGCTGAAGATGTTTCTACTGAAAGGAGTGACTCTCATCTCTAAGATTCCCTCTAAAAATGTGGTTCAGGGAATTTATTAAGTAGGTGAAGCCAATGATGTGTTCATCTTAATCAGTATCCTTTCGACCAGCTGTTCCTGTGAGAGATAAAACTCAACACCATATATTTATTTGAGCATGTAATGAATACAACTATGGTTGAATTCATACCTGATGATCTATAAAGGTCACATTGAGGTTACACATATCGCCACCCGGTGGTCTATAGCTGACATTACAGATAAATAATATGTATATGCCCGATAAGTAATTACATTTCAGCTCAGTTTCTCTTAAGAAAATCATGAAAAATTATATATTTTTTTTGCTCCTTAAATTCTGTTCATTGTATAAAATTGGATATTTATAACTAAGGCTTAACATCATTGTATTGAAATGATATGCATGCTGTAAAATCACAATGAATCTATAAGATGGGTATGAAATGTTTGTGCCCACAACTAAATGCTGGGAGGGTTTTTGTTCAGTGCAGCTGGGTTTCCTGACACTGTGGGCTCCAGGGCACAGTAGTAGACAGCAGAGTCTGAGACTTCAGCAGATGAAATATTCAGATCAACCTGTTTAGCATCTCTATATACTTCAGCAGAGACACGAGGATGTGGAGGAGTTGATTCCACCTTGAAGTTAGAGGGTTCCATCATCAGAAAAATGAATTTTGGTTTAGATCCTGGATTCTGGTGAAACCACTGCAGATTGTTCACTGAAATGGCGCTATATGTGCAGGAGAGAGAAGCTGTTTTGCGCTCTAAAATGGTTATTTCTTTCAAAACTGGAGTGATGTCATCTTGCAAACTAACCTAAAAAAGAATGGAATAAAAAAATATCAAATTATTAAATATTGTATAGATATTCTTTTACCTTTTCTACAATTTTTTTTCACTTTAAGGTAGAAATGACAAGCCTACCTGCACACAATATAAACAAAAATAGCAGAAAGAGCATGGTAATAATTTAAATGTAAGCTGCAGTCACTGACATAGACATAGACAGATGACAGCTGTAACTACAGTATACAGCAGTTACTCCCTCATACACATCACATCTCACCTACATGACCCCTCCTCTTAGACATCTCTGCTGTCGTAGGCAAGCCCATAGGCCCTGACACTCTGCACAGTAGCACAAAGCAGTCACACACTTGGTAGATCCTGGATTGTCAGAGGAACAGTTTTTGTACTGGTGTTGACATTTGCTGGAATCTTCCATGAAATACATTCTCAGTTTGTGCTCCTTCTGGAGTCATCTTGATGAGCAGATATTTCTAGTTTTTTTGGTACCAGAGTAAATGTGAATATTTACTAAATGTGAATATATTGTGTCTGTCATACATAGCATGAATAGTATGTATGTAGTATGTATTTTATTTGATTGTTCATCTGTCTTCCGCTCTGCTTTGACTAGACCAGGATCCTGCAGTCACTACAGTGCTCAAATAAGCTCCTAATGATTTTTCTAGTGCTTTTTGTATTCTGTTCAGTGTTGCATCCAAAGGCAGTTGGGCCATTAAGTCCGATCATGTAATCCTAGCCCTGAGTATTTTCGCCTTGAAAACCAAGATGTTAATAACAAAACAACAGACAGACTGTGTAAAAAGAGTGGAACTTTACCTGCAGCGTACACAGGAGAGGGGAGTAATCAAGAGCTGTAAAGTGCACACATAGATGGAAGACGTGAACCAGATGAAAAGCTCTGATTTTAAGAAAACAATCCAACCTTCTTGGCTATTTCAAGAAGAAAACTCAAGGTCAATCATTGAGCGTGGGTATTACACAGTCTATCAACTTATGTTGATGCCAATAAAACATTTACTGGCATGATTGTATATCAACCCAAGCTAGATAGCCCTTACACCATGGGGGTTCAGTGTGCAGCTGTCACTGTGGGCCTCAGAGCACAGTAGTACACAGCATAATCAGACCCTTCTGGATGGTCAAGGGATCAGTTTTAGAGATAATGTTGACCTCAGCATGAAATCTCCCTCAACATCATCTTTTGTCTTCATCATGTAAATAGGGAAATCATTGATTTCAGCCTGTACCAGGATGCTGTGGCTATGGCCGCTGTGTACTCACAGGTCACCAGTCCTCCCTCTAAACTAATTTCCCCTGCATACTGTAAACACATATCATTGAGAATAAAAGTTATTTGAATTTGTCTTGTTTCTAAAATAATGTTTTTTAACCAAAATACATGAAGGAACTGCTCAACATCCTCAAGAGGCCCTCAATGACACTCTGATACTGCCCCACAGTGGGCAAACTCAGGCATGGCATCTTTATAAAAGACTTCTTCATATCTGCTCATTTTGAGGGAACCTACATAAAGATCCACACTCGCAGCGGTTTTGCTAAAATCAGTCTGTTCTTTTCATTTCTACTTCTGATATGTACATTATAGAGATGTATAGTTTGGTAAGTTATGCCGAATATTGTCATAATGTATTATCAGTCCCCCCAGGATTTCGCGGGCCTTATTTGTGATAGTTGCGGCCTAAAATTACTGATTTCGCGGGGGCTTTTCCAACAAGTTGCGGTGAAAGTTGCAGTGTTTTTTAGGTGTTTGTTGCGATGAAATTGCAGGAGCAAGTGAAAGTTGCGATAAAAGTTGCGAATTTCCCTCTTTGTAATTATAATTGAGTTATTTGTTGAAAAATAAAGAATTAATAAAGAAACATTCTTTAAAAAAAAAAAAACATTGAGAAATGGTCCTCTAAATAACCTTACCAACATGCCAAACTAAAGATTACCAGGACTACAAAAATGTAGCATAACAGGCTGTTCTGCCCTCTGCTTATTTAGGTCAGAAAATGTATATTGCTTGAATTGTTGTTATGGAAACGAACACAGTATAGTATAGGACTTTTACTTTGACATCATTCATTTGTTCGTCTCGTGGGAATGGCAACAGCTGTTAGACAGTTATCTAGAAACATAGCTAGTTATGCTATGTTATGCTAAACACGTAGGGGGAACAGTACATAGGATTTACTTATCCACAACGAAGTGCACCTTTTGGTATTACAAAAGGACCACAAGTAAGACTGAATAAAATGTTATGAATATCTCAGCCTTAACAACGAAAAAAAAAAAACAGCCTATGTCACTGTGATCTGTTTCGTCACCTGACGTCCTGCCTGCGTTTCTGCCGTTCTCATTCTATGCTTATCAATCTGTTTTGCTATCCTTGTTGATTTATTTTATCCGTACAGGTGTTTATGTTGTTCAATTTCATATATTAATTTAAAGTCCAATTTCAAGTAATCCATTCTTCTACACTAGCTGCTACCTTATCTTCAATCCGAAAGTAATGTTAAATCTCCATGGCAACAGCTCTCGAGGGTTTGGGAAATAATCGGATGTATTTCTTCCTTCATTATCCCCAGCCAAATAAATAATGTTCATTACATTTCATAGATCTATTACCAGACTCTATGTAAAAAGGGCCAGGCACACCTTGCGGAAAATTATAAAAAATTGAAGCCAGATCTATTTCGTAATCTTCAGTGTGGACATGGGCTGCGTTCAATTTCCATGTCTGGTGTAGCCATTCTCATTGTTTACAACGGATTAGAACTCTGCTAGTGTCTGCACCGTGTCCACAGGGCAGAATGTCCGCCCTTGGAGAAGCGGAAGGGATAAAGTTGTGGCAGATGACAATGATTTGTCAAATTTGCGGGAAAGTTGCGGTGATGTGTTAAAATTGCAACGTCGCGCTGAATTCGCGGGGAATCGTTGAATTTGCGTGAATTGGTGCGATCGCAACATCGCAACTTCCTGGAGGGTCTGTATTATGCATATGTGAAGAGAAAAATGACATGTCCATTATTTTTCCCCTTGTTTGGAAAAGCAAGGTCTTTGTAAGTGGCACTCTGTCTTAGTTCCATATGCCACTAATGGAGCAGGCTTCTAGCAACCAGTGTGAACGCGACAAAAAATCCAAACTTCCAAAATTCTTCCTTTTAAACTTTTACTGACAAAAACGTAACGTACAAACAAAACATGAATTCTTTAGGTCTTAATAACAGTAAATCCATACATTGGTATTGTCGGTCAGAAAAACTGTGTTGCTCCTTAACCTGACCATCTCAAACTAAACAAGCACAAGTTGGTCACATGACCACCGTTCTCTCCTGATTCTAAAACATTCTTTTAACCAATCAAGTTACTTTACAGCTATGAACTAACTAATATTTCTCCATACATGAAATTATGGATTTAGAGATTTAAATAAACAATATTCTAAATAATAATATTTTTATACAACAAAAACTCTTCTTCAAATTGGCTCTTACATTTCCGGCCCCTAATTGTTATGCAGGTGGGCAGAACAATTACTAAACTCCTTTATTTAAACAAGAGCCAAACAATGTAATCTTACAATACATACTCAAAACTATACAGTTCAAAAATCCAATTCAAAAGTCCTAGAGCCATTTTCATCCTGACTCTAGTATCAAGCAAAGCTTGCTGACTGGTCTATCCAGCTTGTTGGTCTTCGTCTGCACAATAGCTCTCCTTACCACACCTTTGCCGTCTGGTAAAGTCTTACTGATCCGTCCCATTACCCAGGAATTCCGCGGAGCAGCATCATCTGCAATCAAGACGACATCTCCTTCTTGAAGATTCCTTCTTGGTCTTGACCATTTCTGTCGATTCTGCAGTGATGGTAGGTACTCTCTGAGCCACCTGGTCCAAAACAGATCTGCAATATATTGTACTTGCCGCCATCGTCTTCGAGCATATTGGTCATCCTTGGAGAAAATTCCAGGAGGGATGCTTGGTTGTGCCTTCAAAAGCAACAGGTGATTGGGTGTCAAGACGTCCAGATCGTTGGGATTGCCTGACGCCAGTGTGAGAGGCCTGTTGTTAATGATGGACTCCACCTCACACATGACTGTTAACAGTCCTTCGTCATCCAGAGACTGCTGTTGGACGATTGATCTCAAGATCTTTCGGATTGTACGAATCTGTCTTTCCCATACACCGCCGTGATGAGAAGCTGCAGGTGCATTGAAGATCCATTTGACACCTTTCTCCATCATTGCATCTGCAATCCTTTTCTGGGTTAGATCTTGAAGTGCCTCGCGTATCTCTCTCTCAGCATTTACATTTACATTTACATTTAGTCATTTAGCAGACGCTTTTGTCCAAAGCGACGTACAAGGGAGAGAATATTCAAGCTACGAGCAATAGAACCTGGTGTAACAATAAATAAATACTACTTTACATTAGAAATATAACAAAATGAAATAAAAAGAAAGAAAGAGTGCAGAAGTGTAACTGCTGTAATTGCAAGTTACGCACTAGTCGAAGTGCCAGTTAGGACGGGAAGTGCTCTCTGAAGAGTTGGGTCTTCAAAAGCTTCTTAAAGGTAGAGAGGGACGCCCCTGCTCTGGTAGTGCTGGGCAGCTCATTCCACCAACGTGGAACTACAAATGAGAATAGTCTGGACTGCCGTGCTTGCACAGACGGCAGTGCCAAACGACGCTCACTAGAAGAGCGCAGCATCCTGGGTGTAACATTTGCCCTTACAAGAGCATTTAGGTAGGTGGGAGCAGAACCATCAAGCACTCTGTAGGCAAGCATAAGTGACTTGAACTTAATGCGAGCAGCTACAGGCAGCCAGTGGAGGTCAATGAGTAGCGGGGTGACGTGTGCCCTCTTCGGTTGGTTGAACACCAGACGCGCCGCCGCGTTCTGGATCATTTGTAGTGGTTTCACCACGCAAGCCGGCAGGCCCGTTAGGAGGGCGTTGCAGTAATCAAGGCGTGAATTCACCAAGGTTTGCACCAGCAGCTGGGTGGCATACTGGGTTAGGTACGGCCTGATTTTGCGGATGTTGAATAGCGCAAAGCGGCAGGACCTAGAGACAGAGGCAATGTGGTCCGTGAAAGTCAGTTGGTCATCAATAATGACCCTGAGGTTTCTTGCTGTTTTGGATGGAACAAGAGACAAGGAGTCAATATTGATGCTGATGTTGTGGTGGATGGCCTGTTTGGCTGGAAAGACCATCAGTTCCGTTTTGGCCAGGTTCAGCTGAAGGTGGTGGTTTTTCATCCATGTGGATATATCAGCAAGACAGTCCGAGATCCGCGCCGAGACAGTGGTGTCCTCAGGAGGGAAAGACAGAAACAGTTGAGTATCATCGGCATAGCAATGATAGGAAAAACCATCAGCATTTCAGCAGCAACGAAATTAGTCCCATTGTCTGAGCGCATGATCTTGACCTGACCTCGTCTGCATGTAAAGCGGCGGAGCGCATTTACGCAGGAGTCGGTGTCCAGACTGTGGGCAATCTCAATGTGGACAGCTCTTGTTGTGAGGCAAGTAAAGAGTACTCCATACCTTTTAACATGGCTGCGCCCTCTATTGACCTCGAAAGGCCCAAAAAAGTCCACTCCTACATTTGTGAAAGGAGGCTGATCTGGGATGATGCGATCCAATGGCAGATCAGCCATCTTTTGCTCTCCAGTCCTACTGTTCAGCCGTCTGCAGACTGTGCATCTTGAAATGATACCTCTGATCAATGAGCTTGCTTGAGGTATCCAATACTTTGTGCGCAGCTTAGATAACATATAGTTGCGCCCACAATGTCCAATTTGTTTATGGATATGTTGCAGAATAAGAGCAGCCACTGGTGACCCTTTGGAAAGAATTGCAGGGTGCTTTGTCTCCTCTGGCAATGACAACCTGGAGAGTCGTCCACCTACTCTTACGATTCCATCCTTCAGCAAGGGATCCAATTTGTAGATTGGGCTGTTCTTCTTCACATATCCCTTTGTTTGAAGAGCCATGATTTCCTCTGGGTAAGTCTGAATCTGGCAAACCCGTATGAGTTCCTTTTCAGCCTCTTCCAAGTCTTCTATGTCGAGCAAAGCTGGTTTAAGCGTCCACCTGAACATCTTCATGTGCGCTGTAGCCAACATATCCCGCTTGTTTGGGCAGATTTCTGACTGTTTGATTTTATCCACGAAAGCTTTTCTCTCCTCTCTCAACTCTAACAGTGTTCTTCTCAGTTTTAAAAACCAAGCAACTGCTCTTTTGATGCGTGTCCAGTCTGAGAAGTTTGATATAAGCTTGTTCAGAGACGAGGCCTGTTGTTGAGGAGCATCCTCTTCAACTCCTACTGCACAGGACTTGACCTCAGGGTCCTCTACGGATATGTCCATCATGTAAGGCAATTCCGGCCAATCTTCCTGAGATTTTAAGAGGAAACCTGGACCTTGCAACCACGTCTTGCCTTCTACAAAGTCCCTCACTCTCATTCCCCTTGAAGCTTGGTCTGCCGGATTTTCCGCTGACTTCACATAATGCCATTGCGAGGGATGGGAATGTTCCCTGATCATTGTGACTCTGTTTGCAACGAAAGTCTTGAAGCGACTGTGTTGGTTTCCTATGTATCTCAGAACTGTGGTGCTGTCAGTCCAAAAGATGGAGTCTTGGAGTGGCACCTGCAGCTCACGTCGCAGCATCTGATCCATTCTCACAGCCACCACTGCGGCTGTCAACTCTAGCCGTGGAATTGTCACACATTTCAAAGGTGCTACCCTTGCTTTTCCCATCAAAAGAGTGCAACATCTTTCACCTTCTTTGTTTTCCAACAGCAGGTAAGTGGCAGTACCATTACCAATCTCTGATGCGTCAGCGAAGTGGTGTAGTTGTGCTGACTGCAAAGATCCAAATGTCAATGGCTTCACACACCTGCTTACTGTGAATCCTTCCAGCATTTTCAACTCTGACAACCATTCTTGCCATCTTTGTGCATGTGGTTCCATGATTTCCTGGTCCCAGCAACACTTTTCTTCACAGAGCGCCCTCAAGATCAGCTTTGCAGGCAGAATGGCTGGTGCCAGGAATCCAAGTGGATCATATATCGCACTTACAACAGACAGGATCCCACGCCTTGTCATAGGTTTTTCAGGTATCTTCATATGGAATTTGAAACTATCTGAGTTTGTGCACCACTGGACACCCAGTGCACGCTCCATGGGAAGAATATTGTGGCTTAGGCCCAAGTCTTTGATCTCAGTGGCTCGGTCTTCTTCAGGAATTGTCAATAGGACAGTCTTACTAGAGCTGATCCACTTAGTCAGTTGAAAGCCTCCCTTGGCACACAATGCTCTCAAATCTCCCACAAGTTCAACTGCTTGAGCCTCAGTAGGAACTGACTTCAGGCAGTCGTCCACATAAAAATTGTGGAGAACTGTGTCAACTGCTGTTTGGTTAGCTGTTCCCCTGTTGTCCTCGGCTGTTTTCCTCAAGGCATAAGATGCACAACTTGGTGAAGACGTAGCACCAAAAAGGTGAACCGTCATTCTAAACTCTTCCATCTCTTCACTCAGGTTGCCATCTGGCCACCACAAGAAGCGAAGGAGATCTGCATCTTTCTCAGGGACCTTTACTTGATAAAACATAGCCTTGACATCCGCCATCAACGCCACTGTTTCCTGTCTGAACCTGATCAGAACACCTATAAGCATGTTGGTAAGATTCGGACCCTGCAATAACTGCTCATTCAGAGAGACTCCTCTGTATGATGCTGTGCAGTCAAAGACTACGCGAATCTTGTTCTTCTTGGGGTGATATACTCCATGGTGAGGAATGTACCACACCCTGCCATCATCACGCAACAGTTGTTCCGTGGGGACCTTTACTGCATAGCCATTCTCAATGACGTCCTTCATGAATGCCTTATAGTCCTCATGGAAGCTCTCATGTCTTTTCAATTTCCTTTTCAGGCTGATGGCACGCTGTTCTGCTATGCAACGATTGTTTGGCATTTTCCTTGTCTCATCTTTCAGTGGCAAACTTATGCAGTAATGTCCATCTTCCAGTTTAGCTGAACTCTCCACCAGAGTCATGAACTTGTGGTCCTCTTGTGACAATTCTTCTTTCTCTTCACAGTCACGCTCTGGGAAGTCTGCATTATACTGCTGTCGTAACAACTCTTCGATTTCCACAACTAAAAGACGATTGACTGTGTGGCTCTCATTGGTGTCACTCTTCATCTGTAAACCTCTTATTGGTCCATTTACCACCCAACCTAGGGCAGTTCGGACTGCATAGGGACCATCTCTTTCACTGTGTATAACCTGCCATGGCTCCATTGCCTTTGGAACATTGGTGCCAATGAGCAGACCCACTTCAGCGTCAATATGAGGTAGTGACACATCTTTCAGGTAAGACCACTTTGCAATGTCTTCCTGTTTGGGAATGTTATCCTTCTGAACTGGAATGAAGCCGTGGGTGAATACCTTGGGCAGATCTATTTAAGAATCCTCTTCCACACCGCACATCTCTAAGTCTGTCAAGACCAGCGTCTTCAAAGTCTTACCATCATCTGCTTTGTTACAGCCCATGGTGTTAAGCAGAATCTGTGTTCGTCTACCCCTGAGATTCAGCTTTCTTCTGAGATCTTCTGTGCAGAAGCTTGCTGTGCTGCCAGGATCAATAAACGCGTATGTTTCCACATATCTATCACTCTTCTTTGACTTCACTTTAACAGGCAAAACAGCTAATGCACATTTTCCTCCGGCCCCAGTGTAGGCACATGCTTCTTCACTCAGAGAGACGCATGCATTGGAGATTTCCTTGCTCTCAGAGCCATCCTCTTCCTGCTTATCCGCAGACACACTGTCATCTTTCTTAACAATGTGCAAAAAGTCTGGATGTCTTTGTGAGCATGTTTGACACTTTGCTCTCTTTTTGCAGTCTTTGCTGAGGTGTCCCGGGGACAGACATCCAAAGCACAAGCCTTTGGATTTCAAGAAATCCAATCTTTCCTTGAATGGTGAATCCTTTAATTTTCTACACTCTGCTAGAGTGTGTTTGTTGTGACAATAAACACAGGGTTTCTGTGAAGCGACAATAGCAGCCTTTTTAATTGTCACCTGTTGTTCCCTTTCGTCTTGTGGAGCTACAACTCCTGTAGCAAAGCTGCTGCTTCCCTTGTGGACACTTTTCTTGAACTTCTGATCTTTTCTATCCCTTTCTTCCTTCATTCCATGAGATCCGAACAAGCTTCCAAATAGGGGGTCCATGGCAATTTTCGCCTGTCGGTCAATGAATGTAACCAGTTCCGAGAATCTTGCACGTCTTCTCCCCTTCTCTTGAATATCAAAAGCTGTAATTCTCCACTTCTCACGCAATTTATAAGGAAGCTTAGACAGAACAGTCCTCATATTAGTTGTATTGTCCATCTCCTCCATCCATTGTGTTCTTGCAGCCAGTCAGGAACAGCGCATAAGCATTGAGAGCTTTGCCATCTTCCATCCTGATGACCTGCCAATTCAACGCCTTCTCTATGTAGGCATTAGCGATTTTCAGCTCGTTGCCATAATGTTTCTGTAGTAGACTTCTTGCTTCTTTGTAGCCCTTTTCAGGAGACATATGCTCACAGCTTCGGATTAATTCCTGTGGTTCGCCACTGGTGTATTGTTCCAGATAGTAGAATTTATCTTGGTAGGTATCAGCCTTGCTCTCCACAACATGTTCAAATGCTCTGATGAACGATTTGTAGGTGAGAGGATCACCTTTAAACACTGGTACCTCTTTGCGTGGCAAACTGGATAAGTTATGCTGTTTCACGAGCATTTCTGTGATGTCACTTTGTTTTTGTAACACCTGATGGAGTTCTCTATCATCACTGTCCTTTTGTTTTGCAGGTTGTTTCTGCGTGTATGTCACAGGTCTGGAACTCTGAGAAGCCTTCCCTGGTGGTGACTGCAGGCAATCATCTTTTTCCTCCTCCAACTTCACTCTACATTTAGAAATGTAACTGTTCATGCCATCTTCTTCATATGACTCTAACACCTTTAGTTTTGCAGTAGACTCGGCAAGTGCTGCATCAACTTCCAACTTCTCTCTTTTAGCTTTGAGCTTAGCTTCCTGTAGATCAAGAACTTGTTTTTGTTCTAATGCTAATGCGCGTGCTTTGAGTGCTGCACGTTCTGCCTCCTCCTTGACACGTATTGTAAACAATGAGCTCCGTGAGGATCTTCTTGATCCAGTGGAAACACCTGAACCATATTTACTTTTAGGTCTGCAATCTTTCAAATTAACTTGTGACACACTATCATCAGCTTGTACCTCATCTGGTTCTGGTGGGACATCTGCTCTTGGAGCCTTTTCTTTTCTTTTAATCTCCTCCCAGACCCAAGTCAGTGAGGTTTCCATATAATCTTTAACTGATGTCAATTTGTTATCAAACCCTTTTTGATCTTCAATTATTTCTTCTTCATCCATCAAAGATATTATGGATTCATTGAGCTCTAATAGTTCTTTATGCAAGTTGCACAAATCATTTTGCAAAAGATTTTGTACAGTATAAAGATCATCTTCATTTCCTTTAAGCTCATCAATTTGTTTCATTTTAGCAGTGATCTGGCCGAATTTTCCTTTCCTGGTTCCCATTAGCCTACGCAGTTTCTCTAGTGTAGCCTTTTCAGTAGGCTTTGGCTCCCTCTTGTGGCTAACATCATCATCGGGTGTCGGTACACTTCCAGAAAGTTCTGCCATCTTCATTAATCAATGCAAATTCACTAACAAATGTCTCCAAAATAGTCTTCCGACAGCAAATGTTAATGTCTCAATGGTTTCTTCAAATCGCAATGATTATCAAGAATTAGATGATTCCAAACTTCAGTATGTTAACCAAACACTTCGATTTTGCTGTATGACTCAGCACTTCCAGTAGCAATAACCAGTCATGTTAGCTAGCACAGGATAGCAATAACCGCTAATGCTAACGTTAGCACAGGATAGCTTCAGCTTTAGATCACCTTTTCCAACTTCTTTTCAAACCTTGAAGCTGATTTCCACTTTCACTCTTCGAGCTATCTTATTCTTGCTCCAAATCTGGGTTTTCTGTTTGTCTTCTTCCAGTGAAGCAAGTTTTTCTGACTTTATGTAAGTGGCACTCTGTCTTAGTTCCATATGCCACTAATGGAGCAGGCTTCTAGCAACCAGTGTGAACACGACAAAAAATCCAAACTTCCAAAATTCTTCCTTTTAAACTTTTACTGACAAAAACGTAACGTACAAACAAAACATGAATTCTTTAGGTCTTAATAACAGTAAATCCATACATTGGTATTGTCGGTCAGAAAAACTGTGTTGCTCCTTAACCTGACCATCTCAAACTAAACAAGCACAAGTTGGTCACATGACCACCGTTCTCTCCTGATTCTAAAACATTCTTTTAACCAATCAAGTTACTTTACAGCTATGAACTAACTAATATTTCTCCATACATGAAATTATGGATTTAGAGATTTAAATAAACAATATTCTAAATAATAATATTTTTATACAACAAAAACTCTTCTTCAAATTGGCTCTTACAGTCTTGTTGCCCAGAAGTTGTATGAATATGTCAAATTTTTCATTTAAATTATCAATCAGATTTCTGTAGTGAAATAGAGCAGTAAATACACAATGACACTAACCAATTCCATTTGCTAACCACTGCCATTTGCTCCTGGGTTTTTGTACAGGCTTGTTGTGTTTCCTGTCAACTGTGGGCTGCAGAGCGCAGTAGTACACAGCAGAGTCTGAGATCTTTGCAGAGGAGATCTCCAAAGAAACTTGATTTCTGTCCGAGTTCACCGTGGCATTGAGCCGTAGATTTTGAGAGTCAGCATGAATGACACGAACGAAGACTAAAAGCACATACTATGGTCTAGATCCGGGGTACTGGAGATACCACTGCAATGTCTGAATGCTGCCGTCATATTTGCACGAGAGGATGACATTTTCTCCTACAAAAGCATTATGTTCAGTCATCATTGCTGTTATTGTCTGTTCAGAACTTTCCCCTGCCAGAATAAATAAACACTTTGGTTAGTCTTCATAGTCCCATAAACCTTGGTGCCCTATGGAGTTAAAGCAGTACATTGCTAATCACTGTGATAAGTGATAAGATAAGATGCAGTATACAAAAAAGGTTTTGCACAGTATGTTATTAGTATTATATATTGCTAACCACCCCATTTCCATACAATATGAATGTAGTCGTGTTACTCACCTATCAGAGATACTAAGAGAAGCACACAGAAGAGCAGCATCCTGGTTGACTGCTGGGGAGCAAATAGCAGTGGGGAGATCACTTCCTCAAGTTTACACTGCAACCTCCACCAATAGGCCTCACTGTGTTATGCTATGCAATGAATCACCAGTGGCATTGCTTTGTTCACTTGTGGCCCAATGTTGATTTTCTGACACGCTCTTTGACTCTGAGATGAAACAGATTGTTGTGTAACAGTGTGGACTGCGCTGTTATACCATGCAAGACTCCCTCAGCCAGACTGCATGAGAAGAGAGGAGAGTACGTTACACTAGGTCTCTATTGCTTGTAGCTTGACTGTTCTCTACCTTGTATGTCGCTTTGGACAAAAGCGTCTGCTAAATGACTAAATGTAATTGTAAAATGAGAGGACTTGTCAGGGAGGGGCTGACCCAGGGTCAGATGTGGCCCTGACCTGTCACAGATCACACCATTCATTCCAGGGTCATCATCTGCCCTCAGGTTCACTCTGTCACTGTGAGTCTGCCCTCACCTCAAACCTGTGGAGGGCAGCAAAGGACCCACCCTGACTGTTTCTTTGTTTCTTCTGTCACTGGCTACTGCCATCAGAGTTTGGAAACTTGATTGTGTGGTCTTGAATGTAACTATGTGGTATAAATGTATTTCCAAGACCACTGGTTTTTATTCTATTCACACATGAAAGGGAACTCCTTTATTTCTCTCCTCTCACCACATTTGAACCTGTAAGGTTGTGGAGTATTGTACAATATGCAGCACTGAAGATTACCACATGAGGGCAAAAAAGGGCCTGATGTTTTGGAGAGACAGGAAGCATCAAAGACATTAACACAATGCAGTTTCACACCCTTGGTTGTCAAGAGAAGCTGTTTTCTGCATCATGATATCTCCCCTTCAACCCTCGAGCAGCATATTCTCCACAAACATATCCCTGCACCATATATTTATAGAAATCAAAGATGCCCTGAGGATACTGAGGAATTAGTACTTGAGTTCCATCATTTCCCTCTCTTAATTCTTAAATCTTTTGTTTGCTGATCAAATCTGACCAGATTGTTTACTTACAGCATGATAACTTACAGCACACATCACTTATTCAGCTGTGCTGCTACTTTAAAGAAGATCTTTCCCCACACTAGTTTTCCTGTCAAGGTTTTTGTATGGCAGACTGTGGTTTTGTGTCACTGTGGGCTGTTGTAGAGTAGTTACAGGACAATATAACTCTGGATCCTTCCTCAGCATACACCTCAGGGCTGTTTGGTGAGATGACATTCTCAGAACTGACACCTGCAAACAAAGCTCTATGTATAAGATATGCCTCTTGAGATACTAAAACAACGTCATGTGTCATCAGTCCATTATTAACATAGATTTGACAATTGTAAAATTTGACAATAGCATTAATCTGAAAGTTTTGATATTTACCAAGAGCAGCGGCAAAGACTGCAGTAAACAAGAGTATCATTTTACAGGCAATTAGAAAATCACCACAGAGAACAGGTTTAATGAACTTAAGTTCTACCGTATTCTATGCCAGACTGTTGAAATAAAATGAACACAGTGTCATGAATTATCATAAGCTCCTCCTTCTGCCCTGAAGGGGGTGGCTAAGATGTAGCTCTGAAGTGCTTAAATATCAAAAAAGGTTTTCTCTCTCTAAAATTTGAAAGTGGAACTTGGAAAAATACGCTTTAGAAAATAAACCACCAAAAAGTCACTATTATGTACAAATTAAATTACTTGAATAATCTATCTTCTGAAAAGAAATAGTACAAGATCAGCAATTTTTTTTTTACTTTTTCCATTACTTTTTCCAATTCCCAAAGCATATTAATTTAAGGCCAGTCCACATGCATAATGTGTTTAACAAACATGATCATGTAAAATTCCCACCGCTGTGCAAATGTCTGAAATACTCAATCGTATCAGCTAAACAAAGATAAACTGTCACTGTTATTGGTCAAGTCAGCCATTTTCTCTAATACTCATCAGCTTTTAGCCCTTTCTGTTTGTAGATTATGCCTCCTGTACTGCTAGGCATTACCGCTCTTAATACAAAACCTCATTCCTTGACATGATCAGCTCGTCATATTTAGTTTCTAGATGTACCTTGTAGTTTTCACTGCCAGACCTACTTTCATAGAACAAATACATTTTAAGAGTGCCACACACTCTTGTTCTTGAAGTGTACACTCAAAGGAGTGTACTTGTGTACCACAAAGGAGAATGCCACAGCTGGCCCCCTATTTCAGTTCATGTGGCAGTGTGCTCCAGGTGTGACCACATCTCTTACTTATTTAGAATGGATGTCTGCATGTGGGTAAAACCACAACGCCCTGTGGGAAGATTACTTTGATGTACTTGTCTTTTTCAAAACCATTATCTAAGTTTGTGTTTTTGTACAGCGTCTCAGTGAGTTTGTGTCACTGGGCTACTATCAGAGCACAGTAGTAGAGAGCTGTGTCTGCCAGAGTCAGGCCTTTAATATGGAGCTCAGTGGATGATCTGGATGTTGTAGTGCTAAACCGAGAGTCAGAAATATGTGCATAACTGGGAGATCGAGCTCCTTTGTACAATAAAAACTGAGGGGCCTCGTTTGGATACTGCCTGTACCAGTAAAGATAAATATAGTCACTGCTTGCTTCATATGAACACCACAACTTTGCAGAGTCCCCTTCAAGACCTTTCATGTTGGAATTGGCAGGACTAAGTTGATCGGCCACAATATCTGTAAAGATTGAAGAAAGGGTTATGCATACATGAAACTGTTATCCCTGATATAGTATACAGTGTAGTATATAGAAAACTACCATTATATGGTGCAGCATATCATCCAGTGCTTTTCATTAAAATTCACCTGTTGTCATAATGAGGATTAGTAGCAGTGATTTCTCCATGTGGAATCTGCAGTGGCAGATGAGATCACTGTTCTTGATCACAGTTCTCTGAGGTGATTCTCCTTGAGTTACTGCTTCTGCACTAAAATAAGTCACATGACCTTCATTCAGGAAGGCCTTGCTCTGAACACTTTGATTGGTGGATCTAGAGTGGCTGATTAGCATAGATGTACACTAACTCTGTTGTTATTCACTGCATATGAATGCATTTGTATGCAGCACTGTTGATCAATTGTTGAAAGCATGTCGACATTGAAATAATGAAAAAGTTTCGATGTTATGAAAATACAGCACCAGGATGATGCTATACTTAAGAGAAGATTATGGAAATTGGGAAAATGACACTGAGTTCAATGAGAGATTTCACTCCAGACTAAAGTTCACCTCCAGCTCAGTTCCTCTGATCATCCAGAATCTACAAATGTAAATAAGTATATAATAATGCACTTCATAGACTTTGAGGCAGGTACCCTCCATTTATAAGGGCACCCATACAGAACCTCCAGCAAACTCGGTTATAATGTAACTCATGGCAGGAAAGGGTTAAACAGATCCCTCCATAGTAGAGACCTCAGCCCTGTTTTAAGTCATTTCATTCTGATTCATGAGTCCTGTGAGAGGAAGGAAAATACATTTAATACAGTTAGTACAGTTGTTTTAATAAGTATGAGAGTAAATAATATGTTCTTATTGTTACTGATGATTAGTGACAGTACAGCATTCAGTATAGTAGTCTTACTGAATGGCCCTCTCTGATTAGATATGGGTGATGTTAACATCAGACAGAAGGGAATATATCTCTCATAGCTGAGTAACTTAATCTGTCTGAGCCATTCTTGCATGGAATGTAGACAATGTTCTACATTAATAAGTATTAATTTATCATTTAGTGCATGATGCTTTCTGTTTTTGTTAATTTGTGTTCATTGTGTTCATATATTCTGTAAGTCACTCTGGACAAAAAACATCTGCTAAATATGTCCACCTTACTTTCCTCAAGGCAAGGAATAACTCGCAAATAGAGAACAACAAAGGGATTCAGGGTGGAGTGATTTACCACAGAAACATGCCACCAGAATGAATGAGATCCTTGTACTGCCTGAAGACCCCAGTTTCTCTGCCAGCCACTGCACACCTGCCATGGAGTTCTGAGGGCTATAGAAGGCACATGAAGAGTAAAAACATCAACTCCCTGAATTGATGCAGGAAGGTCTCCCTCATCTGTTGGAGAGTAGTACTGCACTCAAGAGCCAGGCCAGTGTGTTTTCATGTGGGCCATGATGGGGCAATACAAATAAATGGACAAGTTGAAGACATATGAGAAATGAGGAACAGCAAAATTATACCGGATGCTTCCTAAAAAGAGTTTATGTATCCTCGGCTGACAGCTTATCTATACAAACAAACATTAAGACATGATTCCTCGAGAGCGATATTTGGCGTAATTTATTTTATTAATGCTGAATTAGAACACACACCTCATCCATAAAAGCGAAACTGAGAAAATTATGATTAACAATCTTAAAGTCAGAAAACCACCCTGCTGAAAATATGAATTCTAAAATGTGGTAATCATTTTTAACCTGCATCCCAGATTAAAACCCCATCATTTCAATCTGATTCTTAACTAGTTTTATTTGTTGCTATTCATTCACTTGAACAAACCAGTCCCACGAAAACAAACAAAAAAAACAAACAAAAAACAGTGTAATTTCTACAGTACAAGCGGAAAGGAGAGTGTAGCTTGTCTTACTCTGTGAGTCAGGTTCTTGTATGACAGTGAGTCTGTTTGTTTCACTGTGGGCTCCATGGCACAGTAGTACACTGCAGAGTCTGAGAGTTTAGCAGAGTTGATGTTCAGGAAGATTTGAGTTTTCTCTTTGTTCAGTATCCCGGACAGGCGAGGATCAGAGCTTGATTCCTGAGCCTCAGTAGAGCTATACACACTCATGAGAAACTGGGGTTCTGATCTTGGATACTGCCGATACCACTGTAGGTAGTTACCCGAGGAGTAGTTACAGGAGAGGGTTATGGTAAAGTCCTCCACTGTTTTGACCACAGCACTGTTTGAAGTGATTGCATTTGCAGAGATGCAGCCTAAAATGTATAGAGGAAATCTGATCAAATCAAAGGTACACAAAGTACTACGCAAGACCAGTAACATACCTGCTAAATTAAGATTGAAGCCCAACTAGTATGACTTGATATGTTATTTGAAATCAAATTATTTTTGAAGGTTATTCTTTAAAAGTGTGGAAGAATAAAGTATATGTACCTGCAAAGGCTGTAAGCAGTATTCCAGCTTGCAGGAACATTGTACTGGACTGAGAATGACAGAGAGCACTACAGCTTGAACTAGATGAACCCTTTCAGGCCCACATCTGTTTGGGTGGAGAGCAAACACCTCCCCCTGACCTGTTTGTTTGACACCACTGCAGGGATCACACAGCTGTTCAAATGATGCATACTGTCATTAGGATGACTTGAGATGTACATTATTGACATGCAGTAAAAGCACTGATTATTCACTTTTTTACATACTGATCATGTCCAGTTCTGGGGAATGCTTGCTCCTGCACATCCTGGTGGTATGTATGACTAATATATTTAAATCATCATTGGACAGAGCAGCTTTGCAGAGATGAGTTTAATTGATGACTCGTATATAGTAGTAGTAGAATAATCCCTATTGCCTAATGCCTAGATGAGTATTTTGAACAAAGTACATTTTAGCTAAAACTATGGCAGCATGAAAAATTAATTTCCAGTTCACAGTGCCTTTTCAAGAATATCTGTATGCCTTTTCCCTCCATCTTAGCTCTGAGGGTTTTTGTTCAGTACAGCTGGGTTTCCTGACACTGTGGGCCTCAGGGCACAGTAGTAGACAGCAGAGTCTGAGACTTCAGCAGATGAGATCTACAGTGAAACTTGCTTTGCTGTTGTGACATGCTTAATTGATATCCCAGGAACAGGAGGAGTTGCATTGGTTATGAGGCCTTTATAATCCATAATGAGAAACTGTGGCACTGAGTCAGTGAACTGGCGATACCACTGCAGACTGTAAACAGATCCATTGTACTCGCAGGAGAGGATAATATTTTTTCCTTCCAACGCATGCTTCAGGACACTGTCTGGAGTAATGGAGTTACCAGAACTCCTCCCTACAAATAGACAGATAGTGCTTGGTTAATCATGAATACCAGTTTGCTGTTGCATAAGAATTATGTTGATTATCTATTTGTATTTGTTGAATCACATGTTATTATACAATCAGTTACATTTTCTTGTTAAGTGTGTAAACATAACAAGTCTTACAAAAGAAGGTTGAAAACAGTAGCACTGTTAGAGGAATCATCATGGTAGAGCACATAGTGTAGTTCATGTGTGAGGCTGGTATGCAGATCTGTGTGGATTCAGTTCTTTCCACTCAGGCACTTTCATCAGATCTCACCATGATGCTGTCTGTCTGTTCAGCTCCTCCCCTGACTGGTAGAGAGGATTGGTCATGAGCTGCACTGTGCCTTTACTGGTCAGGATAGTAACACAGTAGTGTAGTAATTCTACTAATGGAGTAATTCCACATATTGTGTTTAACTGTATTATCATCTTGGTATACAGCAGAGTCCAACCTTTTGGACTTTTGTTTCATAATGACTCTTGTTTGGAAAATTCTGTCAGTGGCCTCA
This sequence comes from Clupea harengus, assembly GCF_900700415.2. Classification (NCBI taxonomy): domain Eukaryota; kingdom Metazoa; phylum Chordata; class Actinopteri; order Clupeiformes; family Clupeidae; genus Clupea; species Clupea harengus. The sequence goes on from NC_045176.1 coordinate 14,878,948, forward strand.
CTCAGTCATTCAGAGTATTTATCCTCAATGGCTTAAATTATCTCTTTGCTTTTGATTGTTTCTTGAGATTTATATCCATGTCCCAATCACTGCTTGACATTTTCATAAAGAATAATTTCTTGAAGAAAAGTTTAAAGGGAAGCCGATGTTTTTGTATGAATACTGAGTTTGCAACTGTCACCGTCGGCCTCAGAATACAGTAGTACACATCAGAGTCTGACACTTGCAGATTCTGGATGGTCAGAGGAACTGAGTTTGAAGTGAGATTGTTTAACAATTACATAGGCTGAACAGCTGAGAAAGATATAAAAATTAGATAATTGACTTTGCAGGGGCCCCACCAGGCGCCCTTGGAGACAGAACCCTCGTGAGGGGATAACGCTCACAAAAGAGCTCATATAAGGAAACATATAGGCTAATATTAGATAGGTAGTTCAGGTAAACAGCCATACAAGAATAACCACAAGACACACCTAGATTAAGGGTATAAAAGAGCCTGCAGAGCGTTCACACTTGGAGACAATCCATGGATCACTCCTTGTTGTAGCTTATTGATTGCAATAATAAACTTCCAGATTCCAGCAAGCAGTCTCCGTTCTTCTGATTGAAAGAAAGGTGTAGGGAGATTCAATCTCGCCACAACAATAACAAAACAAAATGCTAAATAATATTCCCATACACCTACCCATGCAGCTCTCTCCCTCTCCTTTTATATCACATTGCTAATGCCTATATTAAATGATAAAATGGCCATATTGCCTACTGTTAATTGACTACCTAAAACAAAACAAAAATGTTCTCTCTCTCTTATAGCATGATCCAATTGCTGATGGCTGTGGAAACATTGCTCCTCACCACCACTATTCTCATCTACGCATATGGACAGCCCCACTATACCCACTCACTCTGTCTTCTTTTTTCTCTCCTAGTCTAGACTATCTTCGCTATGGGACGCTGCTGTAGTCTCTTCACCTGATCTACCTGTAGAAACCCTCAGCCAGCATGCACCCATCACCACCGTACACTTACTCTACCCCATACCCTATGCAGGCATTTATAGGCCATATATATTATTGCCACCACCGACATGTTTTTTCTGTTCCTACTCTCCTTACCCCTGTAACAGTAACCCTATGAGCACAGTGTATACCCACTAAGCTGTTTTTGTATGCATCATGTATATACCATATGATGTTTGTATATATATTATGTGCATCTACCAAATGCATGCTGTGTACAACACTTGTTGTTTCCTTTCCCCTTCTGCCAGACAACCCTCCCCCATCCTATCTCTTCCCGGCCGACCTCAAGAAGATGGGTCAGATCAAACAAACATCCTTTGTGTTTTCTTTGTGACAAGGGGGGAGGTTGTAGCAAGCAACCAAGCGTTAAAGGAATGCAGGATATGGTCATTAGTTGAACAGTGGCCAGGCCATGCTGTGTCTGATAGCACTCAATGCATGGGGGTTGCTGTGAATACAAACAAAGGAAGTATTTTGGTGTAAGATTACAGATAGGTCCTCTGATAAGAAGCCATTTGACCCACTGTACAGATTTTGTAAGTCTGGGAGTTGTGCAGACTTGAATTTGCTTATTCCCTAGTAAGTGTACCACCCAGGAGGTTCAGATGCACTCCTGATTTGTTTAGTTGTAAGAACGTTTGTGGAACATTTGCAGTGTTTATAAAATGGTTCTTAAATTCAGCTAAATAGTAGCTAAATTCAGCTTGACAAATGCTACATACAACTTTAGTTTTGTCGATTGTTCCGTAATTTTGCCTCTTAAACAGAAACTTTCCGCCCAACAATCCCTCAGCTCTCTCCATCTTCAACTACCGTATCGGTCTCTCCTATCTAACTGACTGCAGGCACGTGGCGGTTTCGTGTCAGGGGTCAACGCACACCGGAAGTAAACAAAGTTGCGTTAACTGCGTTAAAATATTTTCTCGGCCACAATAATTTCATAGATTAACGTGTTAACTTTGACAGCCCTAGTATTTATATATATATAATATTATATAAACTCGTCAAAAAAAGTTTGGAAATTTGTTCGGTCGATTATTTCTCTGTTGTTACAATGCTAATTGGCATTGTATTTTATATCGTTGGAAAGCCAATTTACCTTTACAATGATGCCCAACTTGTAAGGATCATGCATTTGTGGGATAAGCAGCACAGCTGGTTATGTGGGTAGCGCCCAAGTAACATTCTTCAAAATTCTTTATTCTCCTGTTGGTATTCACTCCTGTTTTGAGTTGTTTGGTGGATTGGATGATTGAACTCTCGATCAGTAACAAGGAACAAACAAGACATATTGGCAATTTTACACTTTATTCATTTAATACACTGTCAGGGAGAGAATGGAATGGCCTGCCATGTGAACACTTGTGGGATCAGCTTGGGCGTGCTGTACGTGTTAGAGTGCGCTCCAACTCATCCACAGCAACGTGTGACTAGGTTGGTGACCAGCAAGAGGTGGAGGTGCCAGGCTGTTGTGGCTGCGTATGGATCTTCCACCCGCTGCTGAGGCTCCTGACGGTGTATTGAATGAATAAAGTGTAAAATTGCCAATATGTCTTGTTTGAACTCTCTATCAGTAACAAGGAACAATCATCCAATCCACCAAACAACTCAAAACAAGAATCAATACACAACAGTGCTTAACTGGCTGGAGACAGCCGCAACACGCGCCATACGCTGTACTCGGGATCTGTGGGGATCCTCCTTCACGGTACAACATACGCTGTCTGTAGCCCAGTTTTATAGATTTGGGGGATTTTGTATGTGTTTAGTTGTGATGAGTTATGTTTAGTTGTGTTGGCTGGCTTGGTGCATGGGGAGTTTCAGTCATAGTAGGGGAGAATACACAACCCTGCCCAATTGGAGTAGGCTTTATAAGAAGATGGCATTATCGCTTTGGGTTCTGGACAATGTTTGCCAGGAACGTTTTTCCAAGGAATAAATCATAGTGCTTCTTCTGTTGTTCAAAACAATTAAATTAGTCAACACATAATTATACCTTGTCATACATGTTTTAAACTGTCCAAGCCACTGCTGTTTTTCAGCAACCATATTGGATGTTGTTGAATCGTGGCTGTTGACTGAAACCCAGATGTTCTTGAATTGTAGCAAAGGTTTCCAAAGTTCTCCAATGTGTTTCCTCATTCGTTTCAATGGGGTGCTTGCCCAATTTTACAGATGGTACAGACTCTTCCTCTCTCCAGTTGCAGTCATTCCAGCACGCTGGAATTTACCTTGAGGTTTTCATACGGTTTTTTTGGATGTCCTAGCCTCTTGTTTTGTTTAGCCTCAGCTGTATAGTTAATGCGGTGGAAATCTGATAATAACCAGTCTTATAATTGAATATTAGTAATACGTTTATTAGTCTTCTGCAAAAGGATAAGAAACACACAGAGTGAACAGCAAGCAGTCTGTGAGAATCAGATGAATTCTCTCACAGGCAGCGTCTATTTAACAGAGTTACAGAGATAAGAAGAACAGGGAGTATCACTGTATATTCTAAAGAAGAAAAAAACCAATCACCCTAGTTCTCCTCAACTTCACATGACGTGCATTACACAATAACACTTGTAATTCGCATAATTTGTAATACATTAACCTCACAGTTTTGCCCGCCTTGTTTTGCCCTGGATTCCAGGATGTATCTCCCTTGTTTTCTCCCTCGTGTTGCTCTCTGTTTTTGTCATCTGGCCCTTCCTAAATTTCCCTCGGGATTAATAAAGTATCCATCTATCTATCTATCTATCCTTCATGAGGAGGATGGCTGTCGGCGGCACCACCAATGCTCTACCCCACCTTAATGGGCTGCCTGTCTGCATGCACCTTTGAGTGGGATGCAGGGGACCTCGCTGTTGCAGCAGATGATGAGAAGCAGCTCAGGCAGGAGGGTGTGCTAGCCCTTACTTATCTTCAGGAGAATAAGTAATAAGGAGCTGAGCCAGTACTGCCGCAGGAGGACATGTGGCGTGGAGTGGCGTTTTGAGCGGCTTCAGCAGGAACTGGGGGGGTGGGGGTGCAAACCCTGACTGCTGCTGCCTCCTCCCTGACTGCTTCCACCATGCTGCAGCCAGGTGTCCCAGCCTCTCCTGATGAGTCTGGGGTATGTTAATTCATAATTGTGTGAAAAGAAATAAAATCACTGTATCTGCATTTTGTCCCACATCTCTGTTTTCAAAAATTGTCGCTCATCGTTTTTCTCAACCAGCCCTCTCTGGCCCTTACCAACCAACAGGTCAGGAACATTTATTGTCTTACTACTTTCCCTCTGTGCCCTGTCATACATATTCATGTTTGCATATGTTTTAGTTTTTTCTCACGGGCTGATGTGTTCTCTCTCTCTGTCCAGATGAGATCTCATCCTGAATGACTACAGGAGGATCATGCGGCGCATTCTGGCCAATGGGGCTGTTATGCAACAGACCACCCTGCAGCTGGTAGACGTGAGCCACACCACCCTGGTACAGTGGCACAACAAGAGGGTGAAGAGGCAGGACAACGCGGTGGTGATGCAGAGACTGGACCTGCCCAGCCGCTTGTCTGTGGCGACTGACCCTCTCCTCCCTGCTAATGTGTGCCCACTGTTTGCACCTCCCCCCAACCAGGCCCAGTTCACCAGCACCACCCGGCTGGCAGCACCGTGGGCCAGGCACAGGTGAAGATCAAGGTATTGTCCACAGTCGCGACACCGGTGGCTGTGAGGTCGCGCCCCCAGCGGGAGCCCTTCCCTGCTCCACACTTGGGCCCTCAGCTGTTCATGCTGGGTCCGGTGACCTCATAGGGGCCTGTGCTGGTTGCTGCTCCACAGGCTTTGGGTGCCAGCCTCTCCTCTGCTGCTCCTGCTCCAGTCGGACCCGCAATGTACTGCACAACACGTGCATGAAATGCGGGCAGTTCAGGACTGTCATGATATGGGACCTTCGGGCCTCTAGAGGCCGCCAACAAAAACACTCTTTGCCTTTTGTGTATACATGTGATTTTGTTAGGGTTAGTGTACTTCCTGCCACCATTGTTTTGTTCCACCTGCTTGTTAATGAATCATGTGACTAATTAGTCAGGTATTTATACCTGGCTGGTTTTCAGGCTCATTGCTGTGTCTTTTTATGTTTTATGTTATGTGTAGTACTTACTGTGTTTGTATGTTTTTATGTTTACTGTATGCACCTATACATCAGAACAAATTCCAGGTAGGTGTAAACCTACTTGGCAATAAATACTATTCTGATTCTGATTCTGATTCTGATTCTTTGTCGTATTGCTTTCTGGCGTTTTGTTTTCTTGTTCTAGTCTTGAGTTCCCTTGTCTCCAGCCGCCTAGTCTCCAGGTCTTGTGAATTCCTAGCCTCTTGTTTTGCTAAAGTTAACAGCTGTTTTTGCCTGTCTTGTTTTTGCCTTCCGATTCTGAACTTCTGAGCTCTTTCTGACTTTTGCCAATATCTTCTGACTTTTGGATTATCCTATTCTTATTGTAGAAAAAAAACAACACATTTTTGCACATCCACTTGGGTCCTCCTACTTTGCTCAGTGAGGTCCTCACTGGACCCGAAATCGAGCGGCCCGGGTTTGTTTCCTGACTCCGGCCCCTGACACCCAGGGCTTTTAATAGAGAACGCAACACATGTGACTCCCGGTCACTGTGACAACTTACACCAAACTCACTAATTCACCAATTAGGCCTAAATCTCAAGGCTTGCTCTCCTGCTCACGCCCACCTGCTTCGCTCCTCTTTCTCATTGGGAAGGTCAGTGGTGATTAAAGCATTATACGTAATATAAACAAATGACATCATTGACACGGTTTCTGCTTCACTGCTCTGCCTATCCTTAAAATAGTAACCTTATTGTCACAACCTCTGCTGCACACTCCTCTGTTCCTGTTCCTGCTCTTGCTCCAGGTATGCTACTCCAGTCCGTTCATCCTCTCCTGCGTTTTAGTATTTCCCTCACTACTTAGTTTTCCCTCCATGTTTGGTTCTCACCTGTAGCCAATGTGTTCATTGAATTTAGTTCTCACCTGTAGCCAATGTGATAATTGAGTTTAGTTCTCACCTGTAGCCTATGTGTTCATTAAGTTTAGTTCTCACCTGTAGCCAATGTATTCACTGAGCTCCTATGTAAGCCTTGGGCTTTTTCCTTTGTCTTTGTGTGTAATTGTTTGTGATCAGCAAGATGTGCTGTTCTCCAGTCCTGTGATCTCTGCCTTGTTTGCCCATCGTGGCACTTTGATTTATATCAGTAAAACACGCCTTGAGCGTTTGCATCCTATTTCTTTGTTTCAAGTCTCCAGTTTGTGACACCTATGAGGACACTTTATATCCACTAAACTGTTCTACAGCCAAAACGACTACTGGCTCTCTCCGTTTTTATCCACTATTTGTTCTGTATATTTCATGTATATATCTTCTTCTGTGTTTCTTGGACTCATGTATGTACCATGTATATATGCCGCTTGCCGCAATATGTTTTCTCCTCTGATACATGTATGAATCCATCTGATTGCTCCTGATTCTCTCTTCTCCTCCATTCACTTCTGCCATCCTCTCCCTTTTCTATCTCTATCTCTCTACCCAGTCAGCTCTAAGCAGATGGGTCCCCCCTTTGAGCTAATGTTCTGCTCAAGATTTGTTCCTGTTAAAAAGGAGTATTGAATTGAAGGCCAGATAAGACTGTAGTAAAAGCATCATAGAAAAGTAAAACATGTAAATACCCATCCTACATAAGTTCTACTTACACTACACTCTACTTTACACTGCACCGATATAGCACATTCCTATCTGAATATTCTGCCTTTTATACCTAGCCTGGTATCAAATCAGAATAATGGGTACAAATGGTGAGATTTATCTAAGAATGACTTCCTTATCAAGATTTAAGATATCTGTAGCAATAGCAATTATAAACGAGGCATATAAAGTATCAATAGCTCATGGTACATGCATACATACTGTGTGCAGGCACCCTTATCTGTAAACAGTAAATCACATGTATATTACTGTAGGACTTATATCTTGTGATTTCCTGTGTATTCGTGTTTTACCTTTATGTTGTAGAAGAAACCCCGAGGTGGAGAGGGAGCCCTCCCAACCTGGTTTGATGGATTCTGTTCGGTCTTTTCAGCTGTCATTATCTCAGTCACATCCTAAACACAGCAAAATGGACACTGTTACAATAACTTATTTCCTCAACAAAAACCTTCCTTTCTTTGACAATAAGTCCCTTGCACACCAATTTGTCACGCAGGTCATTACATGTGTTCTTATTACCCTTTACAAACCAAGAGTGAATTCGGTACGATGAAAAATTAATTTGGATCCGTCCTGTTTGTTGTTTCAGTCTGACGTTAATGTCTATTTCTGTTGGTACATTTTTAACAATGGGCCTCATTCTCGAGCGCAGTTAAGAAGAATTTAAGAAGGAATTTCTTCTGAACTCCACTTCCGCTGTTTTAAGAACAAATTTGGCATTCATGAAAGTTTTTCTCATCCAGGATTCGTTCTGAACTTTAGAAGAAGTTCAGAACGCGAAATAGCAGTCGTAAATCGCCCAGAGTTTTCTTAAATGCAATTCCTAAAAAAAACACCTGATGCCCCACGGGGCCGCTCCGTGATAAAAGGGTTGAGGGCTGAATTTTTGAGAAATCGTTGTTGATTGCGTTCACATCAACTCTACAGACATCCTTGGATTTAAATAATTTATAATAATAATAAATACGAAATATTTGTATCATTAACAATTACGTAACAATTACGCTTTTCAAACATTTCACATGTATAGTCATGATTCTACGAGGCATCGAGGCATTCTATGAAGCATCGTGATGTCCTAAAATAAATAAAAGCACTACACGAACACTGCAAATGTAAGTGAATAAATAAATAAGCACTAAACTCAATCGCGTTAATATAGCCATGGTGGAATAGAATGGACACATCTACATTCTGCAACAGCACCTCCAGCTCTGCACCGGTGAAGGTAGGTCTGCACTCGACCGGCGCTTGCTTTCCGCTTTGACATGATTTTGATCAGTCTGAAGTTGCCTTTGCGTTGCCTCTGGAGTCAGTGGATAGTGCAGACGCCTGTTCAGTTGCATGCCCTTATAAGGAGCTGGAGGGGTGTTTCTGTATGAAAATGCAGGTTCACGAGAATGCGCATTCAATTTAAGAATCAGTGCACAGCTACAGACACTTTGGTGGTTTAAGAACACATTTCCAGGCGTTCATGAATCAGGCGGAGATCTTTTCTTAGGTTGGTCTTTCGAAGTCTGTAAGAAGATATTTAAGAAAAATCTTCGAGAATGAGGTCCAATTTTTTTATTATGTTAGCTCCTTATAGTATGATGATGCCATAGGCATTATGTCATAGGGATTATCATTACTATATTCTCTCTCAACGGATTAGTCTTTTGTGACGTGGCGCCGCTGTGAGTGGCAGCTGTCTTAGCAGCTCTTCATTTTTTTTACTGTTTTCCTCCTTTCTCTCGACTTTAACTTTTTTCTACTGTGATGAGTTTGTTTGTATTGGGATAGTGTACTGATCTACCTACAGGTGAATGGTTTTTGCATGGTCTCACTTGGCCAGCTAGACGTGTTTTTTTAAACCAGCACCCTATCCCAACGGAGCTTCGAAAGCCGTTTCCGCGGGTGCAGAGCTGGAGCTAAGCGGAAGGCTAAGCTAACAACACAGAGGATGAGATACAAGCCGTCCTTACCTTCGATAGTTATGGGAAATGTCAACTCCTATCAAACAAGTGCGACGAGCTGGAGGCAGTACAGTTGTGCAGTCTGTGCTTTTCTGAGAGCTGGCTGAACGATGACATTGCCGACTCCTGTTTGGAAATAGCCGGCTTCACTACGGTGCGAGCGGACAGAGACGCCAGAACGTGCAGCAAAAACAAAGGTGGGGGCCTGATTCTGTATGTGAACAATCGGTGGTGTAACCCAGGTCACATCACTGTGAAGGAGATGATTTGCTGTCAGGGCGTTGAACTCTTGGTAGTTGGGCTCAGACCGTACTATGTTCCGAGGGAATTCTCTCACATGGCCGCCATTGTTGTTTACATCCAGCCACGTGCTGTGCCGGCAGTGGCGTGTGACGTCATCCACCAGACTGTCGCGAGGGTACAGACCCAGCACACTGATGCAGCCATTGTGATCTCTGGAGACTTTAACCACGTCAGTCTCTCCTCCCATCTAACTGGCTTTGTGCAGTATGTAGACTGTCCCACCAGGGAAAATAAGACCCTCGATCTACTGTATGCAAATGTAAAGGAGGCGTACACCTCTACAGCCCTCCCACCACTCGACAGATCAGATCACAACCTGGTCCTCCTCCAGCCCTCCTATAAATCCTGTGTTGTCAGGCAGCCTGTCACCACCCGGACATTCAGGAAGTGGACACCAGAGGCTAAAGAAGCTCTGCGGGCTTGCTATGAATGCACAGACTGGAATGTACTGCAAGACACAGAGGGAAATAGGGGAGTCACGGAAGTCGACAGGAGGGTTGAATGCTACACTGGCTACATGACATTCTGCAGGGACATGATTGTACCAGCGAGGACTGTGCGCTGTTTTCCAAACAATAAACCCTGGATCACCTGTGACATCAAGAGGCTCCTGAATCAGAAAAAGGCAGCATACAGAGAGGGTGACAGGGAGAAGCGCAGGCTCGTACAACGGGAGCTGAAGAGGAGCCTGAAGCAGGCCAAGGAGGAATATAAAAAGAAGGTGGAAAGGAAGCTGCAGCACAACAACACCGGAGAGGTGTGGAGGGGAATGAAGACCATCACGGGCTACAAGCAGAAGGGCAGTCTGGCTACAGCCCCTGATGTGGCCAAGGCCAATGAGTTCAACTACTTCTACAACAGGTTTGACTCAGCGGCCTCATCATCATCATAGCGGCGTGTGTGAGGGAGGAGCAGGAGGGGGAGTACAGGGACCTGACGAGAGCCTTGTGCGACTGAAGCGAGAGGAACGGCCTTCCTCTGAACACAAGCAAGACAAAGGAGTTGGTCATTGACTACCGTATGACTAAGCCATATCTCCAGCCTGTTAACATCCAGGGCAAGGACATCGCGGTCCAGGGGGTGCATCTGGACGACAAGCTGAACTGGTCGGCTAACGCAGGTGCACTATACAAAAAGGGACAGAGCAGGTTGTTCTTCCTGAGGAAACTTAGGTCCTTTGAGGTCTGCAAGGAGATGCTGCTCATGTTTTATCAGTCAGTGATGGTGAGCGTCCTTTTCAATGCTGCAGTCTGCTGGGGAGGCAACATGTCGAAGAGGGACACTGGGCGGCTGGACAAGCTGGTCAGAAAGGCGGGCTCAGTGGTGGGGCAGAGCCTGGACTCACTGGGGTCTGTGGTGGAGAAACGGATGCGGGGCAAGCTCTTGGCCCTCATGGGCAATGTCAACCACCCCCTCCACCATGTCCTGGCAGGACAGTCCAGCAGCCTCCGTAGCGGGCGGCTCAATAAGCTACGTTCTCGGACTGAGCGTTTTAGGAGGTCCTTTGTCCCAGCTGTCATAAAACTCTAACTATATGACTGTTTTGCACCATATATCTTATCTACACTGTACATAACCGTATTGTATTGTATTGTCTGTTTGTTTCGTATTGTCTGTAATTCTTGTAAATATGAGAGCTGCAAGATACCTGAATTTCCCCACGGGATTAATAGAGTATATATCTATCCATCTACGACAGGGGTGGGCAATTAATTTCCCCAAGGGGCCACATGAGATAGTGGGAGTGTTGTGGAGGGCTGGACCAATAGGCTGAACTCAATTCTACTCAATATAAGTTGTATCTCTTTATAAAAAAACACTAAATTGTATGGTTTTGATTAACTGCTACTGGTAAGAGTAGATGTTGCATTTAGGCTATCAAAAAAATGTGGTGCAGGCATAGTAAAAACGCCAACATTATTTAATCAACATGTAATCAACATTCACCAAAACGATTTTGAAAATGAGCATGTTTTTGCAGTATTAAAGGTGTTCCCAGACGACCAATACACATGGCACACACACACACGAGAGCAAGCTTGTAATGCAATAGTATAAGTATACAAATTAATAGTAATATAATTTCTTATCAGCGCAAATGGTTGCAGGCACGCCCACACGCACGAATGTAGGCCTACGGAAATAAAAAAAATCCCGCAAACATACGGTTACTTGCCAAAACAATAGAAGACATTTCTCCAAAATACCTCTTTTTAATGATTTTGTTGCCGTTTAGTTCTTCACGCAAATGCGAAGCAACCCACCTTCTGACTTCAAGTTTCAATGACTTTCAGTTACGTTAAATGACCGGACTACTTGCGTTGCGGAATGATATGAAAGATGTGAATTAGAACACACAAAACCCGTTGCCAATGACAGCAGTCATACATTTTTCGCAGCAGTGAATATAAAGAAACTGCCAGAGGTGTAAAAAGTACTGAAATGTTGTACTCAAGTAAAAGTACAATTACTTTGATGAAATTTTACTTAAGTACAAGTAAAATTACCCATCTAAAAATCTACTCAAGTAAAAGTAAAAAGTAGTTCATTTAAAATGTACTTTAAGTAAAAGTTACTTAGTTGCTTTCAACAACTTGATGGGGGCCGCTCCTATATAGTGCAAAAAAGGACAAGGGGTCATAAATCCAATACAAAAACTAGTTATTTTTTATTAAAGGAGAATCTTTAGAAATATAAGTGCAATGACATTAAACATGTCAAACATTAAACATGTCAACACAACATTTAAGAACTTTTGGGAGGACATGTCAAGACATGACAGCTAAAATAAAAAGTTAAAATACCGCTGCCCCACTTAAACTTTGGTTACTTTACTTGTGTCCACCTTTAGAGCATTAGTCTACAAACTTCTTGTTGAGTTTGAGCAGCAGCTGATTTTCAAGATGAGTAGAGTTCATCCGGGCTAGCTTTGCATTGAACAGCAATCCAGCACAGCTGAAGAGTCGCTCGCAGGCGGCCGAGGCAGGTAGGCCAGTATTGAGTTTCAGGGACAGTTTTTTGATATTCTGAAAGACGTTCAGCAGATCCATATTGACTGAGACACAGGCTAGGTACCCTTCTAACTCCCCTGTACCTTCTGACCTTCTGGACTTCCTCTGCATTGAGGAAAATAAATCATCTTCATCTGATGAATGTTGTCCAACTTGCTCCAGCCTCCAACATCCGGTCAAGGTGTTGTCTGATAGACTAGACCTGTAGAATGACAAACAACATTTCTGACAATTAAGTATTGAGCTGCCATCAAGATTCAAGAGTGCATCATAACACAGAAATAGCTATAAATAGCTACTTGAGATGACAGACCTACAGTATACAGAATTATAGCATTATTTTCTATTTCTACATGCATCACAATTCATAATCCTCAATTCTTGCTAACCGGGACCCCTTAGCATGAACATGAAAGACGTGCACGTTGCAAAGCCACCACTTATCGTTATCAATATCTGACTAAACATCGTGATAAATTGCAGATAACGACATACACATTGACTTGTCCAACTGTCTGAAAACGATGGTGTGCGCATTCACATTGTTCTGTTTCAAGGCATGGGAGGCAGCCAAATGATTAGCCTAATATCAGTTTATGTGGTGTATTTCATTGCTGATGACTGATCTGCAGTTTTTAACACAATATGAGAGACTGAACATAATAATTCTATGACCTGAAACGAATGGAAGACAGGAATGGTATTATTAGTCTATTGGATGACCGCTGTCGACATTAGCATACTCAGGTCGGTTGCAAGTGCTAGCCAAAATTAGGCTACTACCTACTAGTGCCATGAAACGCATATTTTGCTTAATGGAGCAAAGCTAACTAAATGACAAAAACGCTGTCTGAACTACTAATGGAAAGGGACAAATACTGTACTTACCAACACATGCTTGCGCAGATTTGAAGATGAATTTGTATAAGCAGAAAGTTCTGACTGACGGATTAGGCACAGTTTACACAGCATATAGCTGTTGCCTCTTTTACGTTGGAAGGCAAACTGCTTGCTGAGATGTGGCCACGGGTTTTCTTCATCTTCTTTAATTTCAACTGGCGGAAAGTTCGGTGCTTCAGCTTGTTGGTGGTCCGCAGCTTGTTGGTAGTCCGCACTATCATCTTCCTCCATATCTATCTCTCGTGACTCGGCACCGTACTGGCGCCTTGCATCGACTCCATCATCCACTCTATGCAGCATCCACCACTGCAGTGAGCATTGTGGTGCGCGATTCCTGCCTTGAACTATGTTTTTTTTTTTTTACTCAGTAACGGATGTAATTTCCAATGTAGCGAAGTGTGGTATATCTTACAATCCACTAGGGGCGCTACGCTAGGATAATGAGATACCTGAGGAAATGTACGTCTACGCAGCCAAAAGTTGGTGAGTCTGTTGGTGAGTCTGTTGTTCACTATATTGCTGCCCTGCGCGAGCTAGCCTCTACCTGCGAGTTTGGAGAGGTGACAGATGACATGATTAGAGACCAACTGGTCGAGAAAACTAACAGTTCCAGAATACGAGAACGCTTGCTATTAGAAACTGGACTGACTTTACAAAAGGCTGTCACGCTTGCTAGCCAAATAGAAACTGTGCTTGCCGAGGCAAAAGCGATGGCTAAGAAAGATGATGGAGTTGTTGGGGCCGTCCATGGCACTACTTTTCGCGGCGGAGGAAAACGACAGACCTCGCAGCATCATCGCAACGACTCCCGTTTCGCGCCCAAGCAATATGAAACAATAAGGAAATAAGTGCTACCGTTGTGGATCATCCAGTCACTTGGCAAACAGTTCCTCATGCCCTGCCAAGTCAGTTACCTGTAACAAGTGCCACAAGACAGGACATTACGGTAAAGTTAGCAAAAGCATGCCTGCATCCACTGTAAAAGAAGTTTCAGATGTCACTGTGTTAAGCATTGGGAATGAAAACGATTTCCAGACAAATAAACTGTGGTGCAATGTGTCACTTCAAGCAGCAGGTGACACTAGTGTAAATACGAAATTACTAATTGACACAGGATCTGCTGTTTCCATTATACCTCAGTGCTTTTACGAAGAAAACTTCAAAGACTTTTCGCTTACAAGCCCTACTCTGCGTCTGATGACATACACAAAGACCCCAATACCTGTGCTTGGCTGTCTAGCTTTGAATGTGACTTGCAATACCAAATCTGCCAATGCAAATCTTTACGTTGTCCCAGGGGGAACACCAATTTTAGGCATGGATCTTTTTACTGCTTTGAGATTGGACATTTCAAGTGACTGTATGCATAGCTCTACACCTCCCACAATTCCAGTGAAGCACACTACTGCTGTTGCAGAGTTGGGAGAGGTTGTCAACTTTGTACACAAGGTAAAGGTGCGTTCAGAGATCACTCCTGTCCAACAAAAGCTACGCCGCTTACCATTCTCCATCCGTGATGAAGGCACTGCAGAGCTGCTGCGGTTGGAAAAGGAAGGCATCATCGAGAGAGCAGATTCATCATTCAATTACACAATTGAGTACAAACGTGGATGTGACAATGTAATTGCTGACTGTCTTTCACGTCTACCACTGCCTGACACTGACTTCAATGTGGAACCTGACATGGAGACGGTTGCATTAGTGTCAGATGATTTTGCTGCCATTACCATGCAAGAGCTGACTGCTGCATGTAAAGACTGTCTTATTCTACAACAGGTGAGGGCGTACATCAGGACAGGTTGGCCGTGCACTGCTAAAGGTCTTGATCCAGCTCTTGTACCATACTTCAGAATTCACACTGAGCTTGCAGAACATGATGAATGTGTTATCCGTGGCACTCACCGTGTTGTAGTTCCAAGAGAAATTCAGCCCAAACTGATCCAGATTGCCCATGATACACATCAGGGAATTGTACGTACAAAGCAAAGACTTAGGGAGCTCTATTGGTGGCCAGGTATGGATGCAGCTGTAGAGACCGCCATCAAGTCCTGCGTCACATGCACTCAACATGACAAGACTGCCATCGTCAGAGCTTCCCCACTGAATCCGGTGAGTCTTCCCAATGCAGCATGGGAAAAGCTTGCAGTGGACTTTGTTGGTCCTTACCTCCGTGCGCCTCCGGATTGCCGTTATGCTATTACTCTTGTGGATTATTACAGCAAGTGGCCAGAGGTGGCATTCACCTCTGGGGTGACTTCAGCTACTGCCATTAAGTTTCTTTCTACTGTCTTCAGCCGTGAAGGAAACCCGATTGAACTGGTGACAGACAACGGGTCAGCTTTTGTCTCTGCTGAATTTGAAGCATTCCTTGCCAGCCGAGATATTAAACATTGCCGTAGTTCCATCTATTATCCACGATGCAATGGCGAAGTTGAAAGATGGAACAGATGCCTAAAAGACTGCCTCCAGACAGCAGACATTGAGGGTAAACCTTGGAAGCAGTTTACTACTGATTTCTTGTTTTCTTATCGTGCTACTCCCCATGCAATCACAAGTCTCCCCTGCTGAACTGCTGCATGGTCGCCCGATGAACACCAAATTGAACATTAGGGGCTTGCCTACACGTCCTATGCAGTTGGACGATGCAGAACTTATAGACACTGTTAAGAAGAAACAACTCAAATCAAAGGAGTACACTGACAAACGCCGCAGTGCACAGATCCCGACATTTCAGGTTGGTGGCTTTGTGCGCATTAAAAAGCCTACTCTGATAAAGAAAGGTGCTCACAAGTTTACAAAGCCACTGCAAATCATTGAACAGAGAGGCCCTGCAACCTTTCGCCTCTCTGATGGCAAAATGTGGAACGCAAGTCATCTTGCCCCTGCCTTGCCAGTCAACATGCCTGTGCCTCCCACTCCACCTCCTCCTGATGAGACACATGAGCTGCTGCAGGCCACACCGCCTGATACTGCATTGCCGTCTAGGAGAACTGTTCGTGTTCCAGAATGGCACAAGGACTATGTAACATAGACACTTTTCCAAAAGAAAGAGGGAAGAAATATTCATTTAAAAAATTTGTTACATTGTGTTCTATAGCTGTGTGCACTGAATGATATTGATCTGTTGTATCATTTGTGATTGTTAATATTCTGCATACGTTATGCTTTATTATGCTCAAGGTTTAAATACTGAACATGTTAAACCTTATATGTTGAAGTACAGTCTCTTAAGGTAAAGAAAAGACATGCAGTATATGGTCAAGACTGAAGTTGTGATTGTTCTGCCTAATGAAGTTCTTAATAGGTAGGCTAGTTGTACAATGGGCCACCGGCAGAGGTTCTTTAAGAAAGAGGGAATATGTGGTATATCTTACAATCCACTAGGGGCGCTACGCTAGGATAATGAGATACCTGAGGAAATGTAATTGAGTATGATTGATGAGGAAGTGAAGTAAAGTATAGTTCTACACTACGTCTGCTCCGTTGCTTGCTTTCACCCTAATATACAACACGAAGTACAATACTTCAGTCAAAATCTACTTAAGTAAAAGTAAAATTACCGATTTAAAAAACTACTTAAAAATTACAAAGTACACAAAAAAACTACTCAATTACAGTAACGTGAGTAAAAGTAATTCGTTACTTTACACCTCTGGAAACTGCAAACGTTGGGATGGCCCATTCAAATCAAGGGAACTTTTTGGAACATTCTGAAGAGCCGTATAATAAATACAGGTATTTACGTTTGATTCCTAATTTACAATTGACCTCCGCGGGCCGCACAGGGACAGCCAACGGGCCGCAAATTGCCCTTGGGCCGCACTTTGCCCAGGTCTGATCTACGAGATAGTTTGTCTGTTTGTTTTGTATTGTCTGTAATTCTTGTAAATATGAGAGCTGCAAGATACCTGAATTTCCCCACGGGATTAATAGAGTATATATCAATCTATCTACTGTATATGATATGATCACTGTAAATTTACATTTCAATTTCATTTGATTTCATTTCAATAATTTCTGTGCTGGGGACCATCAGAGTCTGTCAATTTGCAATATTTGTTTAACCCTGTCATTAATCTAAAATGAATAGAAATGTAATATACAAGCACAGAATTCATGTAGAATCAACACAAAGGATCTGTTACACATCTTTTAAACTTTGAACACAGATTCTCTCCTGTGAAAAACAGATTTCCAATAAAACCATCAAGGCCATCAAAATTGACTGTCAGCTTGAAAGTTGTTTATATGTGTGTATATTTGTTATATACATACATAAAGATGGTATATACATGATATATTCAAAATGAATAGTATTGTAGGACAGCTTAGTTGGTATACAGTGTGCTCGTAAGGTTACTATTACAACCGAATACTATGTCAATGGTGGCAATTATTTACAGTACGGGTAAATAGATTAATTTAGATAAACAATTAACAGCAGGCAATTTGTACACTTTATCAGTATTAATGTCTTAGCATAATATGATATAGAAGGAGACGAAGGGGTAAAGGATGCCTTACATGGTGTATTTTATTTATGTTTGGTTAATTAGTATTATTAGATAGCAAGGGTGCACAACTGGCTGAGGACAGCACACTACCCGGTATACCCGGTATTCCCAAAGGTCCTCCTACACAGTACAACACGCAACACATCTGCAGCCCACTGCAGCCCTTAGGCTAGCCTATTGGATGAATGCTTACTTGTACAGTAATGGGTTTGGATGTCAATGGAGTACAATTTGCTCTGACCACGGCTGTTTTAGACAGGGTGAGAAGGATGCTATTTTTCTTGATCATTGTGGTATTTTGACCAAAGTATGTTACAGACATTTCATTAAGACCCTAAGGAACTCAACTGTCAACTTGGGGGAAAATGGGCATACAACGATTCCTTTAAACAATCCTGAGAAATAATGGAACATCAATGGAGCAAGGGCTCACTCTGAATCAAATACATCTATTTAGCCACCTGACCTTTTGAGGTCCAAACTCCTGTTGGGCACACAGACTGGCCTCCTTCATATGTCAAAGGGCTTGTTTTTGCAAAATAACTTCAACATGATTTTTTTTTTTAAATAATCAAATAAGTCTTTTTGACCACTTGACCTTTGAGGTCTAAACACATGTGATCTACACAGACTGACATTATGTCGCAAGGCTTATGGGAGGAGATAAACAAAATAAACAAAACTCCACCCAAGTCCAAGTATAATTCCTTTATCTGGATGTGCGATCAGACATCTGTGTCGGGTCAGAGTCCAGAACTATTCCAGAATGTTCGTTCTAGGGTTAGTGCTCTATCTGAGTATGTGATCCAACATAGTGCTCGGTTTCAGTAGTTAACCACCACCTGATTCACCATAAAATGTATGAAACCACTGCTGCTAGCTCACATCAATCAGAAACTATGATAGTCATCAGAAACAAACTCACATATTTGACCACTGTGACCACAAATAGGAAATAAACACTAAAAGCAGACACCTCGTGAAAGAGGAGTGTGAGAGTTCAACTGCAACTGTGTGAGAGTCACACACACTACCTCACCAACACAGGGCTTCATTATGTTCATTAACGTGAAAAAAGCATTTTTTTAACATTTAGTCTTAACTTTTTTTCAGTTGTAGTAATTGGGACACATCGACTAGTTGGCATCATATATGTGTTCACAAGCATTATTACAAATTAGCTAACGTATGGGGTGCTGGTTGGCAGGTGGATGACTGCAAAAGCGGCATCACCAGAAAAGAGGACTGCATTTACTTGTCGTCACATAAATAAAATACTGGTGGATAGACTGAGGTGAGAAGATTTTTAGTAGATTGAAATGGGATGGTTTGTTTTCGTAGAAAGGATTTATTTTGAGAGCCAGAAACAGTGCTAACTCTGCAGATAAGTTGCTAGCAAAGTGTGGCGACAGTGGTACAGTGGTAGAGAAGTCGTTTAGTAATCAGAAGGTTGCTAGTTCGATTCCCGAAGCGAAGTGTCCTTGAGCAAGACACTGAACCCCTAATTGCTCCTGATGTGCAGTGTGCCATCAGTGTTAAAATGTGTATACATTGTAAGTCGCACATATGTAAGTCGCTTTGGATAAAAGCGTCTGCTAAATGACTAAATGTGCTACAGTTTAACATCCTCCCTATGTCCAAAATGTAATCTTCTCTAATGTGGGTAACAAATTGGATAATATTAGTTTTGCGTCGTAGCATTATGTTTTACAGCATTGAATGAATAGGCATCACATTCCTCCAAAATTCCTTTTGTTGCCATTTTGTGATTTCAGCAAAGAAAAAATTGTTCTTCGCGCAAATATAACTTTAAAGGTTCAGGTGTTGCGTAGCAACCCATTACTCGCTGACTTCAAGTTACAATGACTTTCCAATACTTTAAATGACCGGACTACTTGTAGAATGATATGAAAGATGTGAATTAGAAGCACATAACCCGTTGCCAATGACAACAGTCATACATTTTTTGCAACAGTCAATATAAAGAAATATCAGACCTCCGAATGTTGGGGTGGCCCATTCAAATCAACAAAACTTTTTGGAAGATTCTGAGGAGCTGTTTAATAAGTTATCTTATTAAACTGGAAAAGATTAAACAACGATTCGAACAACCCTCGATGCCTCGCTGTCCAGTTAGATTCCCAGTTAGACTGCATTTTAACCCAATTTGAACGGACCCTATATGTGTATTATGTATCTATCAATGGATCAGCTGTCGCACTGGATGTTCCAACACAAATTATTAGAATATCAGAATTGTTTTTATTGCCAAGTAAGTATATATATTAAAATATTAAAAGATATTTACAGAATATGAAGTGGAGGAGCTGTGCAGTCTATGCAGGAATGTGCAAAACAAGAGTGCAATGTGCAAGGTAATGTGTGTTAACGTAACACATGAGTTAGATCTTGAGACTTGAGGCGTGGGGGCAGGATAAGAGTCCATGTCAGGCGGGGGGTCCCGGGCCTTGTTGATGAGGCCAACTGCAGCAGGGAAGAAGCTGGTCTTGTAGTGTGAGGGAAGTACCTCAAAGAGTTTGTGTCCAGGGTGGGAGGGGTCAGCCACAATCTTACCTGCACGCCTCATGGAACTTGAGGAGTTTGACGGACTGGTGACTGGAGGTGCAGCTGTTGGTATACAGGGAGAAGAGTAGAGGGGAAGGAACGCAGCCCTGAGGGGAACCGGTGCTTATGGTCTGGGAGTCAGAGACATGCTTCCCCAGCCTCACGTGTTGCCTCCTGTCAGACAGGAAGTCTGTGATCCACCTGCAGGTGGAATCCGGCACACTCAGCTGGGAGAGCTTGTCCTATAGCAATGGGAGGCAGAGCTGAAGTCCACAAACAGGATCCTGGCGTAGGTTCCTGAGGAGTCCAGGTGCTGGAGGATGAAGTGAAGAGCCATGTTTACTGCATCGTCTACAGACCTGTTGGCTCTGTAGGCAAACTGCAGGGGCTCCAGGAGAGGGTCAGTGTTGGCTTTGAGGTGGAACAGCACAAGGCGCTCAAATGACTTCATCACCACAGAGGTCAGGGCGATTGGTCTGTAGTCATTGAGTCCAGTGATCTTTGTCTTTTGGGGATGGGGATGATGGTGGAGGTCTTGAAGCAGGCTGGTATGTGGCATGTCTCCAGTGAGGTGTTAAAAATGGCTGTGAACACCAGAGACTGCTGATCAGCACAGGCTGGATGGAGAGACAGATTCTGGCACGGCTGCTTTGCGGGGGTTCTGTCTCCTGAAGAGGAGGAGGATGGAGAGAGTCGTCACTGTGGTAGGGGAAGAGGAAGGGGGCTCTGAGGTGGGCAGTTGTGGAAAGGTGCAGGCCTTTGCTATGGTGGGGGAGGTGCAGTTGAAGGGCTGGAGCTGGTAGGTGGTGTCACAGGGGATGGTGTCAGGACTGTCCCATTGTCTTTCAAAGCGACAGTAAAACTCATTCAAGTCGTTGGCCAGGCGTGAGACGTTAGTGGAATGGGGGGCTCTAGGCTTACAATTTGTAATCTGCCTAAGCCCTTTCCAGACAGAGGCAGTCATTGGCTGAGAACTGGTGTTGGAGTTTCTCAGAGTACAGTCGTTTAACTTCTCTCACCTCTTTGCTAAACCTGTATTTCGACTCTAAAAACCTGTCTCTGTCTCTGTCTCTGTCCCCACTCCTGAACGCCTCTTCCTTCTCCAACCTTAACTTTCTGAGGTTGGCTGTGAACCAGGGTTTGTCATTGTTATAACTCACCCTGGTGCGTGATGGAACAAAGCTGTCCTCACAAAAGCTGATATAAGATGTCACAGCCTCTGTATACTCATCCAGACTGTTGGTAGCTGTCCTCAAAACCTCCCAATCGGTACAGTCCAAGCAAGCCTGAAGGTCCTCCACAGCTTCACTGGTCCACTGCTTTGATGTCCTCACAACAGGTTTGCAGAGCTTTAGTTTCTGCCTGTATGCAGGAATCACATGGACAATAACGTAGTGCGAGTGTCCCAGTGCAGCCCGGGGACGGTGTGATAGGCACTGCTTACTGTGGTGTAACAGTGATCCAGAATGTTCTCCTCTCTGGTCGGGCATTTAATACATTGTCTGTATTTGGAGAGATTTTCTTTGTTAAAGTCGCAGAGGACAATAACTAAAGAGTCCAGGTTAGTCCGTTCCACACACAGTATCTGGTCGGCGATATAAGGCTTGTATTCTTATTTCTTTTCAATTATACCCACTGTACGTGTTATGTAAGTTAAAGGGGAAATGCACTTATGGGACTCTTAATTTGTCCCCCGCTAAATCTATAAGAACCCCTGTTTGTTTCCTTTGTTGCTCTAATGGTTTTGAGCCATGCCACAGATACTGATGCTCTGACGGTACTGTGAGATAAAGTTTAGTAAGCTAATAAACAACTTAATGTATGTTTCTACTTTGAGTGACCTTTTTATTAATTATGAATGAATGACAGAAACATACTCCACATCAACATGGATAGAGGAGAAAAGATTGTAACAGGTTATGGGCCCAGGCGCGCCAACATTTCTGGAGGGAGATGGCAACGGCTAGTCTTCGATGGTGACTTTGGGAGGTAAAATTCCTTGGACATCTGAGAATAATGGGTTTAAAAGAGACAATAGTGTCAACTGACGAGCATATCGACAAAGGAAAGAATGAGAAGTGCTACGCCGAACTTATCCAGTTTCTCAATGACAAAAGTCGTCTAGTACTACCAAACTAGACTGTAATGTTTGTACTGAGGGAAAGTTCATCAACAGCAGAAATAGGAAAACCCCAAAGATTATCGTGAAATTGTTGGTAGCCTGATCTATGCAATGACCTGTACCAGACCAGTGATGGTAATTAGTTTTATACCATATATTGAAGATTCAGTCTTAGGTTTGATCAGTCAGGATTCAGGTTTATTCTTATACAGTGGTGGCCAACCAAGGGAGACAAAGCCTGAACGTCCACTCATAGTTTCACCTCAGGCTCATCTGACTTGTTCCTTGGGGAACAGTCTGTTAAATACACTGACATTAAGGGGTGTCACCGTCTATTCAAATGGGCCATGCATGCAGGGTTCTTTGTCTCGACCTGGGGGGGGAGGTGAGACCAATGTCGCACCTCACTTACCCAGGTCAGAGACAAAGAATATTCACCAAGCAAAGTCCACTCATGGCTAGTTAAATCCAAATATAAGTAACAATTATGACTAGGTATAATATCATTTGACTTATTGACTATGGCATATTCTTATGACCTCTGCTGGTCCCTTCATTCCCCCTTTTTAAGACTGTATGTCTTAAACATCAGATCATTTAACTATTTTCTTTTTCTTGAGTGAGTGGCTTTGTTCAGTCTTTGTCTCATAAATGTGGCATTCTCTCACGAGGGAATATAACAGAAGTAATACATATATGTACATGGTACCCATTCGGAAAATGCAGTTTACAAGCGGTGAGAACACAGAACAAACTTAATTACACATGTTAACTCTAAGGTAAACTAAGCTAAAATGAAAGGTTAGGATTAAACAATAGTACAGAAGATAACGGATTATGGGAGATACATTATAGTGTCACAACATTTTAAAACATTTCCTTTCTGGTTACTGAGGGGTACATGACATGGAGCATTACTTTATTGTAATGTGGGTTGACGGTAATACGGTTAAGTGTGTGTCTCTGTGTGTGTGTGTTCGTGTGTGTGACTCCAGAATGTGTGTGTCTTTGATGGTGATGGTAATCGTTCCCGATTTTTCCGTGGTCCCTTGGAGTTGATCGTCTATGATGGTTGAAGGTGTGTGTGTCTTGACACTCTGTGTATTGTGTCTTGCCTTGGTTTAAAAGCAAGGGTTGACTTTCCTTGGGAGGGGGTAGGACGTGTGTGTGTGTTTGTGCGTGTTAGTGTGTGTGTGTGTGTGTGTGTCTGTGGCGCTTGGCTTGTCTCAGTTGTTCCCCTCCATATGGGGTCATTCCACCTTCGGCAATTTCATGATATGCTGTTTCGTCAAAGTTCTTGGGTGGGGGTGGGCTATTGTTTCAGGTGTTGCCGTGCTTCCTTGGAGTTGATCGTCTATGATGGTTGAAGGTGTGATGTTTTGTTCAAACAGTCCTGCGGGTTCCAGAGGTGTTGATCTGGGTTAATGGCTGAGGGTTCCGTGGAGTTTCCAATGGTCGTGCTCCTCCCCCTTTCGACATCATGGCGAGATGCTGCATGGGGCTGATGTCCTTCATCTGCTATTCTCCAAATTCCTAAAAAACTGACTGTAACAAGATCTCAGACAAAGATAATACTGGATCGCATCTCCATGAGGCAGGAAGCCTGTTAGCATACTCAACACATCAGACAATAGACATTTGGTATTGGGTGTGAAAGACGGCAGACAGCTTAATCTCAGACAAAAGCAGGTTTGCTTAAATCTCACAAGAGACATCACATCATCCTGTTATCTGCAAGGTTTGGGCATTTAAAAACCACAGACCCATACTAACCAAATAAAGAACTGAGAGTGGGGATTTTGAAAGAAGTTGAATGTTTGAAAGAAATGGAATGATTGAAAGAAAGAAAACGTTTTTAAATCTCCTTCAATTCAAACAATTTCACTTAAAGACAAAGTCAGTGGTCAAATGTAGGTTAAACAGTCCTGTAAGTTCATTCATTCATTCATACGACGGCTGGCCAGCCTACAGGCATACACACACATTCATTCGCTTGTTCAGGAGACAGGTGTGTCCATCCCTAAGAGAAAGGAATCAATCTGTTAACAGAGTTACGTTACAGTTAGTTAGTTAGTTACAAAAGTATCTCATAAAATCCATTTTTATCCAGATTCCAATGGCACTT
Organism: Clupea harengus; assembly: GCF_900700415.2. Classification (NCBI taxonomy): domain Eukaryota; kingdom Metazoa; phylum Chordata; class Actinopteri; order Clupeiformes; family Clupeidae; genus Clupea; species Clupea harengus. Next base: position 14,903,201 of record NC_045176.1, read on the forward strand.
GAATGCCAAACCATTTAAGGCATTCCTTAATTCATTAATTGCTCCTGGATCATTTGATGAAGTCAGAAATTCAGCAGCTAAACCTGTTTTGAGAAAAAAAAACACATTCTGCAGTTATCATCTTATTAAGGTCAATTCTCTCTGAAGCTCAACTACTCCCCCTTTTGATCTACCAGCAGTCGTCTGCTGCTGTGAGATCACGTACGGTTTCCGAAAAAAAAAAAAAAAAACATCTTATTTTCCATGTACCTTAAACCCATACACTAAGGATGCAGACTTTGTTCTGTTAAAAATATGCTTACAATTATTCATAATTGTAACACTTCATACAATGATTTTAACATGGGTTAAGAAAATCATTGTGTAGGCAAAACAAATGCTTAAAGTCTGTCTTGCTATGTGGCTTTGGTGTGGTTCACTTCAGCTTAATGGGCCATCAAGGTCACAGGCGCGGCTGTGCCTGAAGTGTGAATTAAGTGGTATGTGTGAAAGCTGTCTGTAACTATTGTGTGAACAGACACAGTCTAACATTTTAGCAGTCTAACATCTGACTTTATCAAAAGCATTGTGAAATCTGGACTTAAAGGAATCTTATGTCTTGAATCATGACTGGTCAAATCCAAGAACTGAATCTCCACAATTTAATGTAAACAATGTACAAATTAACTTAGAATAATTTCTAAATTCAAATAAACCACTGTAGATCCTTTTTCCAAACACCCGTTATGACCACAAAACACTTCTATTCTCTTGGGAATAATAGCGGCAAAACTAGATTTGTGGAACAAATGTACAACCCCAGCTCAGACTGTGTTGCACCAGATGCCCGTGAAGACTTTTTTAGAGTCTGAATGGAACTTTTAGTAAGTCCGTGGAGTGTCTTTCAGGACAGCTCGTGGAGTCTCTTTATAGAGCTCGAATGGAACTTTGGTAAGTCCGTGGAGTGTCTTTCAGGACAGCTCGTGGAGTCTCTTTATAGAGCTCGAATGGAACTTTGGTAAGTCCGTGGAGTGTCTTTCAGGACAGCTCGTGGAGTCTCTTTATAGAGCTCGAATGGAACTTTGGTAAGTCCGTGGAGTGTCTTTCAGAACAGGGGAGAATTACTCCAATTTCTGGCAGAACACTCGAATATGGAGCTTCAAGGAAGCTCGAATTTGTCTATCTCCACACAGGGGGTTGCCTGTTGGAAATGACTAAAATCTATGGCCTAAATTTTCCCAAGATTTGGTAAACTTACTTACCAAAGTGTTGTGTCAAACCGGGGTGAAAAGGCATCTTACAGCAAACTCGAATCAGCAAATACAAGAGCGTATCTTTCGGTGAGGACCTCCATCTGATGGTAATTAGTTTTATACCATATATTGATGATTCAGTCTTAGGTTTGATCAGTCAGGATTCAGGTTTATTCTTATACAGTGGTGGCCAACCAAGGGAGACAAAGCCTGAACGTCCACTCATAGTTTCACCTCAGGCTCATCTGACTTGTTCCTTGGGGAACAGTCTGTTAAATACACTGACATTAAGGGGTGTCACCGTCTATTCAAATGGGCCATGCATGCAGGGTTCTTTGTCTCGACCTGGGGGGGGAGGTGAGACCAATGTCGCACCTCACTTACCCAGGTCAGAGACAAAGAATATTCACCAAGCAAAGTCCACTCATGGCTAGTTAAATCCAAATATAAGTAACAATTATGACTAGGTATAATATCATTTGACTTATTGACTATGGCATATTCTTATGACCTCTGCTGGTCCCTTCACCAGACATCAGCTGGACAGTGAGTAAACTGTCACAAAGTCTAGCAAAGCCTAAAACACAGGACTTAGTGGCTGCTAAACATGTCCTGAGACACCCAAAGGGCACAGTTGACTACGAGTTGGGTTTTAGGAAAACAGATGAGGCTTTGAGTCTAATAGCATTCAGTGATTCTGACTGGGCTTCCTCTGTAAAGGATGGACGCAGCACAACAGGGTACTGTTTCAGCCTGACTCAACAAGGCCCCGCAGTCTAGAAAACAGCCAACAGTGGCACTATCTACCTGTGAGGCTGAATATATTGGTCTAGTGTGGGATATTTTTATATGAGTAAGAAGGGACTTGCCAGGTAACCCATTTAATTAGTTTGAGGGTTTAATGTGGGTTAGTCACAAATAGTTTACAAGATGACCGTTGAGATTTCAAGTAAGAGGGCGTAACCTCAGTTGACCCAAGGGAGAAAAGTGGGTGTGGTATTAGATACAGTATCGCCTTCGGATTTGTGTGGGGTCATATGAGGGGTCAAACCCAATAGGCTATAGGTGTCAACCAACCAGGGTAAAGGTGGGAGGTGTTAGGTAACTGTTGAAATATGTTGGCCCGAGTGTATCTGGCAGATCTTTTCCTGGAAATTCATCTCTTTATTGTGGCTTAATTACTACAGTAAATCTGTTGGAACAACACGTCCTGGGTTTGAGTTTCTGATTGTGAAAGTTGCAAAAGACTTAAAAATAGACACAACACTAGCAAACACTACTCAAGAAAGAATGTACCTAACTCAACTGCTAAATGGTACGGACAACAGTGCTTACACTTGTACCAAGATCTATGGTGACAATCAGGGGGCTATTGCAATAAGTAGAAACCCAGTGAATAGATTGAGGTCCAAACACATTGATATTAAATACCACTTCATTCGTGATGCACTCAGTGAGGGAAGAATACATGTTGAGTACTTTCCAACAGAAGACATGATTGCAGACATACTAACAAAGCCTGTATCAACAGTTAACATTGTCAAGTTTAAAAGTTGTATGTTTGGAAATGAAATGTGTATATGTCACACTGAACATGGCTTGAGATAATGAGAACAAGTGGGGGTGTTGAGTTATGTGTTCTCATCCATTGTTATTTGTATTATTTTATGTTGCTGATTTGTATTCTTATTGTGTCAATTATACTCACTTTATGTGTTACGTCAGTTAGGGGAAATGCACTTATGGGACTCTTAATTTGACCGGCTAAATCTATAAGAACCTCTGTTTGTTTCCTGAGTTGCTCTTACGGTTTCGAGCCATGCCACAGATACTGATACTCTGACGGTAATGTGAGATTAAGTTTAGTAAGCTAATAAACAACTCTTAATGTACGTTTCTACTTTGACTGACTTTTGTATTAGTTATGAATGAGTGACAGAAACATACTCCACATTGACATGGATAGTAACTGTTGACCAACTCAACCATAGTATTTTACTGAATATTCAAAATTGTTATTTATCATCGTTCCCTTGTACTCCTGTACTATTTTATATGCATATTTATTTACTTTTTTTAAAAATTTTATTTCTTTATTTTATTTTTCAATGTATTAACTATTCATTGTACCCTCGGCACCATTGCAAATGAGGGTCTTATTCCTCAATGTGTTTTCCGAGGCTTAAATAAATAAATAAATAAATCAATCAAACATCCCTTATAACATTTCTGATTGCGGTCAAGGGAGAAGACCTGTGTTGTCATGTTGAATGTGAATACATTAATTTACTTTGCAAGTAATTCTAACCTTAGATCTTACTAACGTTAATCGCCTGATATGCTGGGCTAATACACTGGTAGGGTGACCAGATGTCCTCTCATGCCCTCTTTTTGAGACCTAAAAAATGCGTCCGGCAGGTATTCCAAAATTGTCCGGGATTTTGCCTCGTCGGATATTTGTGTTGCGTTTCTCTGGGTCTTTCACAAACTAGTTATTACGCCCTCCCCCTGCTCTCAATAAGAGAAAAAATCATATATAATGTACGATCATTTTAGAATTTTGTGACAAATAGTCGTTCGTTGTAACCAGCAAGGATCTAGATTTGAGTCATACATTTAATGCTTTTCATTTAACATCCTTTGAGCCAATCATGCTTGATATTAGAAGGTGAACATGGAGTTTACGCTTAGGTCACCCATGACCTCAACTCAGTATGATCTTATCAGCCGGCGCGGCTACTGTCTCTATTGTAAATGCATGACCTGCAAGGACTTTCATGCCTACTTGATGAGTAATCTTCGACTTTTGGGAAAGATTCAATCCTCTGAAAAATATGCGAGGACTGAAACTTTTTAATTTTCTTATTTTAATATGTTTTTTAAATCATTATTGCTTTAATATATGGACAAACATTGAAAAGAAGCGATTAACACTTGAGTTATCTTCTGAAAGTGCATTAAAGAACAACTGAAAGCCACAGTAGCACTGGACTAAATGCCACAGAAAGTCTTTTTATTTATTTTACATTTGCACTTTGTTTTAATCTTACTATTTAAAGATTGTTGTTTTATCTAATGTCAAAAAGTGGAAAAAAAACATCTCTTAAAGGTGTTCTGTTCCAAAATTAGCAAGATCACTATCTAAAAGGCATGCAAAAACCCTACACCACCAACAGCCCAGTTGACACTGATAGAAGCTTGCCAACACACTAACTGGTGTATTTTGGCAGTATAATGTCATGCTGTGAAAGCTTTTCTTCCATTTTTGCAGGGTGTTCCAGCCCGGTACAAGGTTTATCCTGGATGGCTAGTGGGAAAGACACAGGTGTTTATCTGTCCTTCACATGACCATATGCTATCAAAATTGATTTGAGGATGGTATAAAAACTAGTTGCCTATAAAACCATACCTCAAAAAGTGTCAAATTGACAGTGTTACTTTAAATACCTTAACTATATATACCTATTGTATATATATATATATATATTTAGTTATTATTCAATATTTTATATACTTTTGAAATGCATGTGCCCTTTTGGGGCCACTACAGAGTGATCAAACCTAACTCTGGGCCCCTGGGGTTCCCATGCTGAGGGCCCACACTAATTACAAGTGGGTCTATGGAAGAGTGGTGTAAAGAGTACTTTTGGTGATGTACCACAGCACATTTTAGCAAAAAGGGGTGAGATGAGAAGAAGTAACAAAAAAAAGGTTACACTTGATACACTTCTTTGCGTAACATAGTTTTGAGGGCGTGCGCATGTGAAATATGCCAAATGGACCTGGTGGCTGAGGCAACATACAGAACATAAACCCACTGCTGCGGAAAGCTGCCAAGAAGGTCAAAAAAGTTAACTAATGGTAAAAAGAACATCAACAACTGTAAATATATGCATACATGTAAATATAATAAACAGCCTACATGACTGCAAACAAAGCATAACTTCCTAAATAAATAACAGTTCATTTCTGTTCTCAGTAACTCAATCTCAAGTTTACACTCACGACCATAGGTCAATGGTATTTACTTTGCTTATGACTGTATCAATTTGATCTACCCCTCCAAGACAATCATTGGTGTATAGAATATTTGTAGATTTCGTAATATTCATATTACGCTATGTGCTGGTATTTCTTAAAACACTGTTTTGCATCCATTACAAATAAAATAGAAGTGAAGTAAGGAGCTTGCTTTGTAGGGTTTGTACTTCAAGTGCTATGTTCCATTCTCTAAGTTCTCCAAAATACATATAGGATATGCCTACTTTAATAATACAGGATATGCCTACTTTAACAATTGTTTGGTCATGTTAGTTTCTGAAGATATTAATTACAAAGTGAAGATAATAACAATAAGCAGTAATGTTCACATATGTCTACTTACAGTTTACATGCACAGTTCACAGTAGGAAAAGCAAGGTCTGTCCTTTCACATTTACAGAAAAGTCTTCCCTGTCAAGTTGAGAGAAGTCATGTTGTAGCCTGCACAAACTTTTCACCAGGAACACAAGGAAGTGGGCGGGATTTTTGTTCCCGCACAGTTGTCGCACAACTGCAACTCCGTCCAGACTTTCACTAATGTGCTGCCTCTCAGATTGGTGGTGAGAGCACTCAAACCTACACTACGGTGCGTGGACAAACCATAATACAGACAGATGACGACAGTGGTCAATTCAATTTCAGTTAATTTAGTGTCACAAGGTCGCAAACAATAGAATGAAATGCTAACTGATGTTATTTTAATAAACACTATGCCTTTAAGAAGCTATGTTGCACAACAACCTATCCATTTGAAAACCAGTTTTGGTTATCATGTATGTCTTAACTCCTTACTACCCAAATATTGCCATACTTTGTGCAGTTTAAATAAAATAAATAAATACATATTTGTGCATGTGGCCTTTACTGAATACATTATACATAAATTAATGAATAAATAGGAAATAAAAAATAATCCCCACCCACATTTTTTTCTTACTGTGTGGCCTAATGAATATCTCTCAATAAATGAAATGCATTCACATACTATACAAGTCATGAATATTAGTCATTTAATGCTTGTGAGGTAAATAGGAGTCTGATTTTTTATTAGTTTGTATTTGTAAAGAGTTTTCACTGAAACTAATAAATGTAAATAAGAGCCATTAGGATTTTTGAGGAAGTCCAGCTGAGCGTCTGCTTTCTGGGTGGGCTGTTGCCTCCATCTGTGCTGTTGTCTCTCTCTCTCTCTCTCTCTCTGATCAGTGCTGGTCTCTCTCTCTCTCTTTCTCTCTCTCTCTCTCTCTCTCTTTGTCTTTCAACAAATTCAGAAGGCAAAGAGTGCACTTCCATGGGGAAATGAGAAAAAGGCCTCTACTTGTCATGTATGCAGGGCTATAAGGGGAAAGTGTTAACAGGACACATGTTATACTTATCTCTCATGCAAAACCAACAACAGTAGCAAAATCAGCCACATGATGCCACACTGTCTTTTAGTCCAGGAAATACAAAGAGACATAAACATTGCAAGTTCACATCTCACACTCTGCTGTTTGAAAATGGCCCTGAATTTCAACAGAGACACATTCCTTTCTGACAACAGTTCAGGTTCTTGCAGGCAGCTTTCCCATCCACACTCGCCGCCCACAGAGCCAAGTAGCAAGCAGCATTACACGCCTCCTTGTGGACACCTTTGGGTACAGATGTCCGGCCACATCCATTGAAGCAAGGTTGGTGGTTCACACTGAGAGAATAAAACAGCTGAACATCACAAGCAATAATGAAGCAAGCACACCAAACACCTGGCATTGCCACGTTCAAATACATGTTAAACAATCACTTGACATCAGTTCACAATGGTTTGTTTTGCAGTGCTGCACCTTTCATGTTCACCTCACTCAAAGGAAACATTTTCCATACAGGAAACATTTTCCATACATAGGCAATTCCAATTCTCGAAACAGTATTAATAAAATATAAACAATGTTGTGTAGACAGTGAGGTGAGACTTCAGCACTACATGTACATTTTCAGCTTAATCAATTTAAGTTGTAGGTTTTTCAATCTATGTGGACTGTTTCAGATAATTTTCAGTCATGGGAGGAGGACCTAAGAAGACTTGCACAAGAAAGGTATCTGAAATGTCTGCCCATGTTGTCACGCTCATCCACATGCTGCCATGTACCCCTTTTTAGAATGGCTGTATGGAACTGGGCATAACTGAAAGCAGGGGTCATTCCCATACCCCAGAGGTGTTCTGGTGTCTAATGGCTTGGTGCTCTGTGTTTTTTCTTTAGCTATATTACATTTACATTACATTTAGTCATTTAGCAGACGCTTTTGTCCAAAGCGACGTACAAGGGAGAGAACAGTCAAGCTAAGAGCAATAAAAAAGCATGGTGTAACAATAAATACTACTTTACATGAGAATTAGAAAAACAACAACCTAGAAAAGAGGAAAAAGAAGTGCAGGAATGTAACTGCTGAAGTGCAAGTTAAGCGCTAGTCAGGTGCCAGTTAGGAGGGGAGGTGCTCTCTGAAGAGTTGGGTCTTCAAAAGCTTCTTGAAGGTAGAGAGGGACGCCCCTGCTCTGGTAGTACTAGGCAGTTCGTTCCACCAACGTGGAACTACAAATGAAAATAGTCTGGATTGCCGTGCTTGCACGGACGGCAGTGCCAAACGACGCTCACTAGACGAGCGCAGCGTCCTGGGTGTAACATTTGCCCTTACAAGAGCATTTAGGTAGGTGGGAGCAGAACCAGTAAGCACTCTGTAGGCAAGCATAAGTGACTTGAACTTAATGCGAGCAGCTACTGGCAGCCAGTGGAGCTCGATGAGTAGCGGGGTGACGTGTGCCCTTTTTGGTTGGTTGAACACCAGACGCGCCGCCGCGTTCTGGATCATCTGTAGTGGTTTCACCACGCAAGCCGGCAGGCCCGTTAGGAGGGCGTTGCAGTAGTCAAGGCGGGAGCTCACCAAGGTTTGCACCAGCAGCTGGGTGGCATACTGGGTTAAGTACGGCCTGATTTTGCGGATGTTGTATAGCGCAAAGCGGCACGACCTGGAGACAGAGGCGATGTGGGCCGTGAAGGTCAGTTGGTCATCAATAATGACCCCGAGGTTTCTTGCTGTTTTGGATGGAGCAAGAGATAAAGAGTCAGTATTGATCTTGATGTTGTGGTGGATGACCTGTTTGGCTGGGAAGACCATCAGTTCCGTTTTGGCCAGGTTCAGCTGAAGGTGGTGATTTTTCATCCATGTGGATATATCAGCGAGACAGTCCGAAATCCGCGCCGAGACCGTGGTGTCCTCAGGAGGGAAAGACAGAAACAGTTGAGTATCATCGGCATAACAGTGGTAGGAAAAACCATGCGAGCGGATGATAGGGCCCAACGAGGTGGTGTAAATGGCAAAGAGAAGTGGTCCCATCACCGAGCCTTGGGGCACCCCAGTGGTGAGGCGGTGAGGTACAGACAGCTGACCTTGCCATGACACGTTGAACGAGCGCCCAGTGAGGTAGGATTCAAACCAGGAGTGCGCATTGCCAAAAATGCCCATACTTGACAGTATGGACAGAAGGATGCGGTGGTTGACTGTATCAAACGCAGCTGATAAGTCAAGCAGGACGAGAGCCGAGGATTGAGCTGCTGCTCTAGCTGTTTTTAAGGCCTCCATTACAGACAACAGGGCTGTTTCGGTGGAGTGACCGCTTTTGAATCCAGACTGGTTCGGATCGAGGAGATTGTTCTTTGACAGGAACTCGGTGACCTGTTTGGAAGCTGCCCTCTCAATGGTTTTAGATAGGAGCGTGAGAAGTGAGACCGGTCGATAGTTTTCCACCTGAGTGGGATCGAGAGACGGCTTCTTGAGCAGCGGCGTTACCCGAGCCACTTTGAAGAGAGAAGGAAATGTTCCAGAATTGAATGAAGCATTAATCACCTGTGTTATTGCCGGTAAGACGGCAGGCGATATGGCTTGAAGGATGTTGGATGGGATGGGGTCCAGCGGGCATGTAGTTGGACGGCTACCTGTTAGGATTTTGGAGACCTCACTCTCGCTGAGAGGGATGAAAGAAGGAAAAGATGAGCTATTGACGGTTGCGCCCTTAGGGGAGGGGGACAGTTGGTCGAACTGTTGCCCGATGGCTGCCACTTTCTCTGTGAAAAAGGAAGCAAAGTTATCAGCAGTGAGGTTAGTAGCTGGGGGGGGAGGAGGAGGGTAGAGCAGAGTTTTGAAGGTGGAGAATAGTTTCCGAGCGTCAGTTGCACCGTTGATTTTGTCATTGAAAAAAGTCTTCTTAGCAGCAGTGATGCTGGATGAGAAGGAGGCCAGCAGTGTCTGGTAGCTTGCAAGATCGTCCAGCGCGGCAGATTTGTGCCACTTTCTCTCAGCCGCTCTGAGATTGGAGCGCTGCGTTCGGAGGGTATCACTCAGCCACGAATGAGACTGGGTAGATCGAGCAGGTCTGGTGGAAAGTGGACACAAGCTGTCCAAGCATGAGCTCAGAGTGGAGCAGAGAGCTTCTGTGGCATCATTGACACCTAGTGAGGAGAAAGTGGATAAAGGTGGAAGAGCAGAAGAAACCAGAGAGGAGAAGTGGGTGGGAGAGAGGTTGCGGAGGTTGCGCCGGAACGAGACCATCGGAGGGGGGACAGAGGGTTGCTCAATGAGCCGAACATCGAAGCGAATGAAGAAGTGGTCCGAGCAATGCAGAGGGGTTACCGTTAGGTTGTCCGTGGTGCAGTTCCGAGCAAGGATGAGGTCAAGCTCTTTTCCTGCTTTGTGAGTTGGAGGAGTGGGGACCTGTTGTAGGTCGAACGAGTGAACCAGGGTTCGAAAGTCAGCTGAGTTGGGATTGTCTAGGTGGATGTTCATGTCGCCAAGGATGAGTGTTGGACACTCCTGCTCAGGGATGGATGACAGCAGGGTGTCCAGCTCATGGACGAAATCACCCTGTTGTCCTGGTGGACGGTAGATAACAATCACATACGTTTTAACAGGAGCAGTTACCATAATTGCATGATATTCAAAGGAGGCATACCTGTTTGAAGGCAGCAGTGGAGTGAATTTCCAGTTGTCTGAAATCAGCAGCCCCGTCCCACCTCCACGACCAGATGGCCGGGGAGTATGGGAGAAGGCATAGTTGGTGGAGAGTGCTGCTGGGGTAGCATTGTCTTCAGGTGTGATCCATGTCTCCGTGAGAGCTAAGAGCCCTAGGGAGAGGTGGTTGGCATAACCTGAGATGAAATCAGCTTTCTTGACTGCAGACTGACAGTTCCACAGGCCAACAGAGAAAGAGGTTACAGCCGAGGAGGTTTGTTGAAGTGAGCGGAGGTTACCCAGGTTGCGCTGCCGTCTGCTGCGCTGTGATCTTTTTTGACAGCCAGTGACAACAGAGATGCTACTGTGACACATGGCTATGGCAGAGTCAAAATGAAAAAAAGTTTACCTTGTTTCGGTGGACTTGTGCAGGTAGACTTGTACGTCTTTACCCAAAAAGGTCTTCGCACGAGGGCTGACACTTCCGCTGACGCTTCAGCAGCAGCCCTATGGAAGTAGCATGCTCACTGATTGCACCTGGCTGAAGGCCCTCCCAGATCTTGATTACACAAAAGTGGCTGATTGTTGGAGGTGTGGCTTGACAAACCAGCCAGTGAGTGAAACTAACTTGGCAAACAGGGTAATTGCCAAGATAGTGCAAATTCAGAGTAATCCAAGTAATCTAAGTACAATTTAACTAGCAAAGCAGTACATAACTACACACACACAGTCCTTAAAGCCCTCTAGCTTTCTCTGAAGTAATTAAGACTGTAGTAAGTATTTATGTACCTGCTGTCCAGTGAAACAGGCCCTCCCAGATCTTGATTACACAAAAGTGGCTGATTATTGGAGGTGTGGCTTGACAAACCAGCCAGTGAGTGAAACTAACTTGGCAAACAGGGTAATTGCCAAGATAGTGCAAATTCAGAGTAATCCAAGTAATCTAAGTACAATTTAACTAGCAAAGCAGTACATAACTACACAAGCACAGTCCTTAAAGCCCTCTAGCTTTCTCACATTATATTGTCTGGGCATTGTGCTAACAGTAAATGTAACTTGCTTAATTTGTCTGTTTTATATGCAATCTAATCAAAGGTCTATTTGTGATGAACCATTTTACACAGAGGTTTAACAGTGATCTATAACTGCTGCTTGTATTATTGTTGTAACATGACTGTGGAAGCTAGATTTTAAGACCTTAATTATAGCTGTCATTATGAGTGATGAAATAAAAAAAGGAATATGGCTATATATTCAGATGTGTACACATGAAAATCAACATTATATTGTACGTTTTTGTTGCGAATACTTCAACACAGCTTAGATGAAACTCAGCCAGATGCAAGAATTCAACATGGAGGACTGTAGATGAGGTAGTGACATCACCCCAAACACTGTTATACCAAGCTTTGGCGTTACATTGTTGGTGCAGGCTACTAGTTAGCTTCCCATTTACAGAGCCAGTACAGTGTTTTTGAGTGCCCACACTGAATGGACAGCTAAAGGACCACGTGGAGAAAGTTGCTCAATTTGATAGAGCACTGGATTAGAATCAGGACTGTGCCTTTAACCATAACTCCACATGTATGTGCTGGATAAAATTTAAGAAAATGTTTCTCTTTAAATCTAAATGTTTTAGCCTGACCTCAAATTTTCCACTTGAAAATGAAAATATCAGATGTCATTCAGCAAAGTTCACATATTTTGTTCACCTGTACCTTTTCATCATACCCATGTTCCTTTATCATAAAAGGTGGAAATTAAGGTCAAATAAAAAATGAAAGCTTTTTGTTTTGCCCTCGGCATAAGATAATCCATAGGATGGCAGTGGGACTTTCACATCAGTGTAATGGTTTGTGGGTTCAATCTAGAAGATACATTCATAAAGCAAAATTTTTCTTTATAGTTGGACAGATTGTATTATTATTGAGTTAATGATATTATATGTTATATGAAATTACACAAAACTACTTGTGAAATGCAAAACTGAGAGCTTGTGTGTGCACATGTATCTATCTAGATAACATTTAATTTACAAATACATTTAAGTTACTTTGCAAAGAAACATCATTTGGCATAGTTAATGATATTAAAATACTACTCTAATATATAATTGTACAGCATACATTTAACAATAGGAGGGTATATATGCTTGCTTGAGCCCAGCATGAAGTAGATGTACTGAACTTGAACATAGCTGAGCACTGTTATAGCTGGTGCTGTTCCATGGCAGATGGATATAATATGAAGACTCTTGTGACATGGATAATGTGTGTGGATGTGTTGATGTTTTCTAATAATAAACATTGAGAAACACAAATTCAGTGTCACATTTAAATCATTTATTTTAATAACATAAACCCCCAGGAATAACGCCCGTTATTTCGTAAATCACAGTAATAATAACAGTAAATCTTCGTCCGAAGACATTGCTAGTAAAAGAGGCTTTGTATTCTTCTTACTTTCAGCAGCATTTATCATCTTCTTACTTGCAGCAGCGCTAGTAGCAGAAGCCCCCCTCACACCTTTTCGTCGTCTTGGCGGCATGATGTTCTCTGTTCAGATCAACTGAATCCAATATGATTTTCCAGCGTTTTATACCCGTTTGACCATAAAACCCACACGCCAGCAAAACGCTATTCTGTCGTTATTCACATGTTAATCACAGCTCTTTTATTGGCCAAGTATATTTACATATACAGGAAATGATCTTGGTGGTTGGTGCATAGGACATAAAACACATAACATAACAACAAAATAGCAAAAACAAGAATAAAAGACAAATACAGAATATTAAATAATAATAAATAATTGTGAATTGGAATTGGCAAACCCAGAGTCAGTGTGATGCAGGGGGCTTGTTTGTGAGCATCACTGCCGTGGGGAAAAAACTGTTCAGGTGGCGCGAGGTTTTGGTCTTTATAGCCCGGAACCTTCTGCCAGATGGGAGTCTTTGGAATAGGTGGTGACCGGGATGGGAAGGATCTGCGATGATCTTGCATGCTCTCTTGCTGGTCCTGGAGTGGAACAGGTCTAGGAGAGATGGCAGGTCGCAGCCGATGACCTTCTCGGCTGACCGAATGATCCGCTGCAGTCTGCCTTTGTCTTTTGCAGTAGAGGCAGCGAACCAGATGGTAATTGATGAGGTGAGGATTGACTCAATGATGGCTGTGTAAAACTCGACCATCACTTTCTGCGGCATGTTGAATTTTTTTAGCTGCCGAAGGAAGAACATCCTTTGCTGGGCCTTCTTGATTGTGGAGGTGATGTTCTCCGCCCACCTTAGGTCCTGTGCCATAATTGTTCCCAGGAATCTGAAAGACTTCACAGTGTTAACTGGGGAGTCACACATGATGAGGGGGATGGTTGGGGCTGGGCTGCTACCATCTCTACTGTTTTACAGGCGTTCAGCTCCAGGTGATTCTGGCTGCACCAGAAAGCCAGGCTGTCAACTTCTTTTCTGTAAGGCTGCCTCGTCCCCATTGGAGATTAGTCCAATGAGGGTTGTGTCATCCGCAAATTTAAGGAGTGACAGAGGGGTGGCTGGAGGTGCAGTTGTTGGTGTAGAGGGAGAAGAGTAAAGGAGAGAGCACACAGCCTTGTGGGGCTCCAGTGCTGATGGTCCGGGGCTCCGAGACAAGCTTGCCCAGCCTCACACGCTGCTTCCTGTCTGACAGGAAGTCAGTGATCCACCTGCAGGTGGGCTCAGGCACGCTCAGCTGTGTTAGCTTGTCTTGGAGGAGAGCTGGGGCGATGGTGTTAAATGCGGAGCTGAAATCCACAAACAGGATCCTGGCGTAGGTGCCGGGGGAATCAAGGTGCTGGAGGATGAAGTGGAGTCCCATGTTAATTGCGTCATCTACAGACGTGTTGGCTCTGTAGGCAAACTGCAGTGGGCCTTGAGGTGGGTCAGCACGAGGCGCTCAGAGGTCTTCATTACCACAGAGGTCAGGGCGACTGGTCTATAGTCATTAAGGCCTGTGATCCTCTGCTTTTTGGGAACGGGGATGATGGTGGAGGTTTTAAAGCAGGCAGGGACCACGCATTCAGCCAGTGAGGTGTTAAAGATGTCCGTGAACACTGGAGACAGCTGGTCCGCACAGTACCTTAGTGTGGAGGGAGAGACAGCATCTGGTCCAGCTGCTTTGCGGGGGTTCTGTCTTTTTAAGAGCTTATTGACATCCCTCTCCTGAATGGAGAGAGGTGTGATGGGGGGGAGAGGGCTGTCTGGGATAATTCTGTGGGAGAGGGTGGAGTCTTTGTCCAGGCTGGGAAGAGTAGATGTGATAGCTGTGGTGGGGACAGGGTTAGGACTGGTCCATTGTCTGTCGAATCTACAGTAGAAGTCATTCAGATCATTTGCCAGTCTAAGGTCTTCCATAGAGTGGGGGGATTTGGTTTTGCAGCCTGTGATCACCTGAAGGCCTTTCCAGACTGACGAGGAGTCAATGGCTGCAAATTGATGTTCCAACTTCTTAGAGTACTGTCGTTTGGCCTCCTTAATCTCCTTGCCAAAAGAGTATTTCGCCAGTCTGTACCTATCCTTGTCCCCACTCTTGAAAGCCTCCTCCTTCTCCAAACGAAGCTGTTTGAGTCTTGCAGTGAACCAAGGCTTGTCGTTGTTGTAGATAACCCTGGTGCGTGTTGGAATACAGCTGTCCTCGCAGAAGCTAATGTATGACGTCACAGCCTCTGTCCAGACTGCTGGAAGAAGTTCTAAAAATGTCCCAGTCTGTGTCATCCAGGCAGCCACGCAGCTCCTCCACAGCTTCTCTGTTGTTCCAGTTTTTTGTTCTCCGCACAGCAGGTTTAGAAATTTTAAGTTTTTGTCTCTAAGCCGGGATCAGGTGAATAAGAGCGTGGTCGGATAGCCCCAGAGCAGCGTGTGAAACTGCATGATAAGCCCTGCTGATGGTGCTGTAGCAGTGGTCCAAAGTATTCTCCTCCCTGGTCGGGCATTTGACTAACTGTTTGTATTTCGGGAGTTCGTGAGTGAGGTTGCCCTTATTAAAATCTCCAATGACAATAACAGGAGAGTATGTATTATCTCTCCTACTCTCCACTCCTAATACTATAGTTGACGTTGAGCCTCTCGCACGTCAGCTTGCGGTGGGATGTAAACTCCAGCTAGAATAAAAGAAGTGAATTCACGGGGAGAGTAGAACGGTCTGCAGGTGATGAAAAATGATTCTAAGTCGGAAGAACAGGATTGTAATATCACTTTCACGTCATTGCACCAACACTGGTTTATATAGAAACAAATCCCTCCGCCTTTTCATTTGCCTAAAAGAATCGGATCGCGGTCTGCACGTAACAGCTGAAAGCCGGTCAGCTGTGCTGCAGAGTCCGGTGTGGATTCAGTCAGCCAGGATTCCGTAAAACACAAGACAGAAGAAAGAGAAAAGTCCCTGTTAGTCCTGATGAGAAGGCGTAGTTCATCAATTTTGTTGCACAGTGAGCGGACGTTGGAGAGAAGAATACTCGGTAGAGGCGACCGCACACCTCTCTTCCTAAATCGCACCAGGGCTCCTGCACGTTTTCCTCTCTGTCTCCTTCTCACTGTGTGGCCAAGGCCTTGGATTAGTAGGTCTAGTAAATCCACGGGAGAGGCGAGAAAATTGGGACATAAATCAGATGGTGTTGAGTCCCTGATGTTAAGTATCTCATCTCTCGTAAAAATAATCTGTGACATCGCCATAGCAACACAATAACAAAATAAGAAAAATCAAAAAAAAATCCGAGTTGAGTCGTAATAAACAGAATTAAAGACTAAAACTAACACAGTTTGTGTCAATAAGACAAAATAATCCGATTTGATTCGCAATAAACAGAATTAAACACTAATTAAAGACTAAAAACAAACACAGAAGTGTGCACCAACACACCGAGGCAGTCATACCAGGCGCCATCACCATGACAACCAATGTATGACTGCACTGCAAAAAATCAGCCTTCAGAAACAAGAAAAAAAAGTTAAAAAATCACTAATATATCACTTAAAATAAGCTAAATTATCTGCCAACAGAACAGGATGATTTGACTTACCAAGACTTTGTAAAAAAAGTAAAAATATCTAGCCTCAAAGAACCCAAATATATCTTAAAACTAGTGTGGTCAGACTAAAAACAAGTACATTTGTCAAAATATTTAAGAATAATTTTCTCAGTATGTAGAAAAACGTGCTTATATTCAGCAAATGCTAGCACGATCATCTTGAAATGAGGCTACATGCTAGGCAATGTATCTTGAAATCAGTACAGCTACACCAAAAACAAGTACATTTGCCTATATACCAAAATATTTAAGAATTATTTTCTCAATATGTAGAAAAATGTGCTTATATTCAGCAAATGCTAGCACCATCATCTTGAAATGAGTCTACAAACTAGGCAATTTATCTTGAAATCAGTACAGCTACACTAAAACAAGTACATTTGCCTAAATACAAAAAAATGTAATAATTATTTTCTCGAAATGTAGGAAAATGTGCTTATATTAAGCAAATGCTAGGACCATCATCTTGAAATGAGGCTACATGCTAGGCAATTTATCTTGAAATCAGTACAGCTACACTAAAACAAGTAAATTTGCCTCTATACCCAAAAGATTTAAGAATTATTTTCTCAATATGTAGAAAACGGTGCTTATATTCAGCAGATGCTAGCACCATCATCTTGAAATGAGTCAACATACTAGGCAATTTATATTGAAATCAGTACAGCTACACTAAAACAATGCATTTGCCTGAATACAAACAAAATTAAGAATTTTTTTCTCAATATGTAGAAAAATGTGCTTATATTCAGCAAATGCTAGCACCATCATCTTGAAATGAGGCTACATGCTAGGCAATTTATCTTGAAATCAGTAAAGCTTGACTAAAAAAAGTACATTTGCCTGAATACAAAAAAAAATAAGAATTTTTTTGTCAATATGTAGAAAACGGTGCTTATATTCAGCAGATGCTAGCACCATCATCTTGAAATGAGTCTACATGCTAGGCCATTTATCTTGAAATCAGTACAGCTACACTAAAACAAGTACATTTGCCTATATACCCAAAAGATTTAAGAATTATTTTCTCAATATGTAGGAAAATGTTCTTATATTCAGCAGATGCTCGCACCATCATCTTGAAATGAGTCTACATGCTAGGCAATTTATCTTGAAATCAGTAAAGCTACAATAAAAACAAGTACATTTGCCTAGATACTGTAAGAATTATTTTCTCAATATCTTGCTTAAATTCAGCGATTTTTTTTATGTCTAATTATTATTTTTCAAGCTTTATTTTTTCGGCTTTTTTGCCTTTACTCAGATAGGACAGTAGAGCGAGACAGGAAGCGAGCTGGAGGGAGGGATTGAGAAATGACCGCAAGTCGGACGAACCTGAACTCTTACCTGTATCCCCATCTTACCCATTCATGGTGCAGGGTTGCTGCCGCTTGTGCCACAGCTCGATCTCTAAAACAGTCATCTGTTGAGGATATTGCCATTTGTTTTGGAGAGTTTTGAAGTCAATGCATATGTGCAATTGATCATTGAGATAATAGAGACCGCAGTGTTACACCTAAACAGCATTAAGTGATTCATTTGCCATCAGAGATCAAATCATTGGGTCCAATGGTCAGACATATGTGTATGTGGTTCGAGTCTTAACATTGTTTCTTTAAACAATGGGCATCTAAGCTCAAATTCAAGTACATTTGTCTTGATTCTGACTTTGACAAAGCAGTTTTGTACTTGCCAGTGGTGATGAAACTAGTTCCAAGCACTAACTTGCTCAGAACCAATAATAAAATCTCAGTAACAGGTTATAGTACCTTATTAGGATACACCATCTTAGTAAGATGAAATATCTTAAATCAAGGCAATATATACTTGTTTTTAGTTTGACAAGATATTTCTTCCTACCGGGTAAGAGCATTTCACTTCAAAACTCTCCAAAACAAATGGCAATATCCTCAACAGATGACTGTTTTAGGGATGGAGCTGTGGCGCAAGCGGCAGCAACCCTGCACCATGAATGGGTAAGAAGGGAACACAGGTAAGAGTTCAGGTTCGAGTCTGACTTGCGGTCATTTCTCAATCCCTCCCTCCAGCTCGCTTCCTGTCTCGCTCTACTGTCCTATCTGAGTAAAGACAAAAAAGCCGATTTAATCTGTGAAATCAGTTGCCAGGGGTGTTAGTCCGACTATGTGCGGTCCGACTACGATCCGACTAAGGTGCTTACATGAAACGAATAATGCGATTTCAGTCCGACTAAGGCAATTATTCGAATCCATGTAACCACGGTCAGTGTAGATGTTCTAAAATAAATAAAAGAACTATACGAACACTGCAAATGGCAGTGAATAAATAAATAAGCACTAAACTAAATTGCGTGGATATAGCCATAGTGGAATAGAATGGACACATCTACATTCTGCAACAGTACCTTCACCTATGCACAGGTGAAATTAGGTGTGCGTTTACTTCGTTTACCGGTGCTCGCTTTCCACTTTGACATGATTTTGATCAGTCTGAAGTTGCTTTCGTGTTGCCTGTGGAGTGCACACATTACAATAGCATGCCCTTATAAGGAGCTGGCGGGGCGTTTCTGTATGCAAGTTCAGGTGCATGAGAACGCGCGTTCAATTTAAGAATCAGTGCACAGCTAAGAAAACTTTGGCGGTTTAAACTGATTTTGTGTGTGTTTGCTTGTTAGTTCAGTGTCCAGAAGCCACGCTTACGCAGTTCCAGTGCCTGCGACAGACAGACAGAGAGACACACCGAGAGGACCGCACCCGGCTAGCCTCCAGTGAGTTTTCCCTCCTTTATTATATATTTAAATATATATCAATAAATAAATGAATAAATACATGCATAAATACCTTTTTTTTTTTCCTTTTTTTTTTTTAACTTTTTTTTTTAAACTGATTTTGTGTGTGTTTGCCCGTTAGTTCAGTGTCCAAAAGCCACGCTTACGCAGTTCCAGTGCCTGCGACAGACAGACAGATAGACAAACCGAGAGGACCGCGCCCGGCTAACCTCCAGTGAGTTTTCCCTCCTTTATTATATATTTAAATATATATAAATAAATAAATGAATAAATACATGCATAAATACCTTTTTTTTTTGTATTTTTTTCAAACTGATGTGTGTGTGTTTGTGTGTGTGTGTGTTAGCTTGTTAGTTCAGTGTCCAGAAGCCACGCTTACGCAGTTCCAGTGCCTGCGACAGACAGACAGATAGACAAACCGAGAGGACCGCGCCCGGCTAACCTCCAGTGAGTTTTCCCTCCTTTATTATATATTTAAATATATATAGATAAATAAATGAATAAATACATGCATAAATACCTTTTTTTTTTTTTACTGATTTTGTGTGTGTTTGCTTGTTAGTTCAGTGTCCAGAAGCCACGCCTACGCAGTTCCAGTGCCTGCGACAGACAGACAGATAGACACACCGAGAGGACAGCGCCCGGCTAGCCTCCAGTGAGTTTTCCCTCCTTTATTATATACTTAATGGTTCATCTACAGTCTTAGTCAGGACCTAACAAAGCTAGCCAATGACTTTCCTGCCTTTTTTGCTTTACCAGTCGAAGTTACCAATATGCTCATATCATTTTTTTCTATTTTTGCCTGTAAAACTTCAAACACTTAATGGCTCATCTACAGTCTTAGTCAGGATCTAACAAGGCTAGCCAATGACTTTCCTGCCTTTTTTGCTTCACCAGTCGAAGTTACCAATATACTCATACAATTTTTTTCTATTTTGGCCTGTAACACTTCAAACACTTGTACATCTACAGTCTAAGTCAGGATCTAACAAGGCTAGCAAATGACTTTCCCGCCTTTTTTGCTTAACCGGTCAAAGTTACCAATATCCTCATAGTATTTTTTTCTATTTTGGCCTGTAACACTTCAAACACTTAATGGGCCTCATTTATAAAACGTACTTACGCACAGATTTGATCTGAGAGTGTTCGTGCGATCAAATCCACGTCTAAGTACAGATTTATAAAAACCGTCTTAGACGTAGAAAAGGACGTATCTCTACGTCTGGTTCTAGTTCGTGTAAGTACATTTCCTTGTGGCAATACTGGAGTACTGCAGGAATTCGGAACTCTCCGAGCGCCGACACGCAGTCACCACCACCGTCACCCTTGGTAATGATAAAAGGCCAAATGAATGTTTCGCTCAATAAAATCAATTAAACTATTTGAATAATTCATACATGAATGAAATTCACGTCTAATAGGTATTCATTTTAATTCCACACGTGTAAAACATTTCGCTCAATTTATAGCCTGTAAAAAGCCTGATAGTGACAGTTTTCAGTAGGATATATTGGCGTTGTTAGAGGATATTATCCCTCTATGTCTGAAATGTATTACATGTCCATACAGTGCCCAGGAACAGCGAAATGTGAAAGAGGACTTTCTGCATGAAACAGGGTTCCCAATGGCTTCTCACCCCGATTGCGCACACTCAGACAGAAGCCCACTTCAATACAGCACATGCCCGTTTGTGGTCGGTAGTGGAGCGCAGCATAGGCATGCTGAAGGGAAGGTGGCGATGTTTGGATGCATCGGGAGGGAGACTGCTATATGACCCCGAAAAGGTTTGCCAGATCATCCTAGCCTGTTGTGTGCTACACAACATCTGTCTAAGCCATGGCATAGAGCTAGGAGAAGACGAAATGCGCATGGACCAAGATGACCACCATCCCATCCCAGCTGGCTGGAACACGCACATCA